>NW_028318833.1:872500-1172500 GCF_062004578.1 Staurois parvus
CAGACCCGACAGTCATGACATGCATGCTGCTGATTCTGTGTCATTGAATCACTCATTGAAAGGGGCGTGTTCAAAATAATAGCCGTGTGGAGTTCTATTAGTGAGGTCATTCATTCTTTGACAAACAGGTGGCAATTATTGCCCTTATTTAAGGAAGGAAGGCAGCAAATGTTGTACATGCTAGTTACAGTGCATTTCTCTCTGAAATTCTGAGGAAAATGGGTCGTTCCAGACATTGTTCAGAAGAACAGCGTACCTTGATTAAAAAGTTGATTGGAGAGGGGAAAACATATAAAGAAGTGCAGAAAATGATCGGCTGCTCAGCTAAAATGATGGCAAATGCTTTAAAATGGCAACCAAAACCTGAAAGACGCGGAAGAAAGTGAAAAACTACCAATGGAATGGATAGAAGAATAGCCAAAATGGCGCGGACTCAGCCAACAATCAGCTCCAGGAAGATGAAAGAAGGTGTGACGTTCCCTGTGAGGACTCAGCCAACAATCAGCTCCAGGAAGATGAAAGAAGGTGTGACGTTCCCTGTGAGGACTGTTACAATTAGAAGACGCTGATGTGAAGCCAAGCTATCTGCAAGAAGTCCCCGCAAAGTCCCACTGTTGGGAAAAAGACGTGTGCTGAAGAGGTTACAATCTGCCAAAGAGCACATTGACTGGTCTAAAGAGAAATGGCGCAACATTTTGTGGACTGATGAAAGTAAGATTGTTCTTTTTGGGTCTAGTGGGCGGAGACAGTTTGTCAGACGACCCCCAAACACTGAATTCAAGCCACAGTACACTGTGAAGACAGTGAAGCATGGTGGTGCAAGCATCATGATATGGGGATGTTTCTCATACTACAGTGTTGGGCCTTTGTATTGCATACCAGGGATCATGGATCAGTTTGAATCCATCAGAATACTTGAAGAGGTCATGCTGCCTTATGCTGAAGAGGAAATGCCCTTGAAATGGGTGTTCCAACAAGACAACGACCCCAAACACACCAGTAAACGTGCAACATCTTGGTTCCAAACCAACAAGATGGACGCTATGGAGTGGCCAGCCCAATCCCCGGATCTTCATCCAATAGAAAACTTGTGGGGTGACATCATAAATGCCGTTTCTGAGGCCAAACCAAGAAATAGAGAAGAACTGTGGAATGTGGTCCAATCATCCTGGGCTGGAATACCTGATCACAGGGGCCAGAAGTTGGGGGACTCCATGCAACACAGATGTACAGCAGTTCTCAGAAACAGTGCGACTACAACCAAATATTCATGAAGTCATTCAAAGGAAAGCAAAATCTTCAAACATTTCTCAGTTTATATAGTGAATGTTTGAGTTTGTAAAGAAGAATACAAACACTGCGATTTTTTTGAACCGTCTAATATTCACTTTTCTTCCATTTTTTTAGAGGAACAACACAAATTTGATGTATTTTTCTTCATGTTGTGATTTGGAATAGAATGTGTCGTGTTCCCAATGCATTTGTGTGGATGGAAATAAAAGCGTTTAGAAGGATTTTCAGCTTTATTCACTTTTTTCAACACACGGCTATTATTCTGAACATAACTGTATATATAGGTAAATTGTGGGAGTTATAGAAATACCTGTAATAAAATAAACTGCGCATGAGTTTCCAAAGAAAAAGCTGCATACATACAGAGTATTCAGAAACAATCATTTATTTTGTGTTTCAAGTTGTTTAATACAATTATAAATATTAAACCTTTCAGAGAAAAGCAGCAATGATCAGACAGTTCAGAGATATTATAAGCAAAGCTTCCGAGATGATTACATTATTATTACTATCATTATTGTTGTTACATGGTGGACACAGCCGGGGTTTTCCAAGTAGCCAACTGTGTGTGTGGCTTTTATCATCACCCTCTATACCAGTGATGGCGAACCTATGGCACGCAGAGCCATCTCAGTGGGCACGCCAGGAAGAAGAGGAAGATGAGCGCACACGGACCGGCCATCCAGATCTCGTCCACACTGGACCCCCATCAAACTACATTTCCCACATGTCTCTGGGGCCAGGGTGGGTGTGGACGAGAGGAAACAGCTCCAATGCGGCTCTGGCACCAGGGGTGATGTAGCCGGGGATGGGCGTGGAAGAGAGGAAGAGGCTCCCACACTGCTCCGGGGCCAGGGGCAACGTGTTCAGCGTGGATGGGAATGAGCTGCTGGGTTGGAAGCCACACCGACGCTGCCAGAGGTGAGATTAACTGCTTGCAGTGTCATCCATCAGTGCCCAGCAGTGTCGCCTGTCAGTGCCCAGCAGTGTCGCCCATCAGTGCCACCCATCAATAATGCCCTGCAGTGCCATCCGTCAGTGCTGCCCAGCAGTGCCACCCGTCAGTGCTGCCCAGCAGTGCCACCCATCAATGATGCCCAGCAGTGCCATCCAGTGCCCAGCAGTGTCGCCCATCAGTGCCCAGCAGTGTCGCCTGTCAGTGCTGCCCAGCAGTGCCACCTGTCAGTGCTGCCCAGCAGTGCCACCTGTCAGTGCTGCCCAGCAGTGTCGCCCAGCAGTGCTGCCCAGCAGTGTCGCCCATCAGTGCTGCCCATCAGTGCCACCCATCAATGATGCCCAGCAGTGCCCAGCAGTGTCATCCATCAGTGCCCAGCAGTGTCACCCATCAGTGCCCAGCAGTGTCGCCTGTCAGTGCTGCCCAGCAGTGCCACCTGTCAGTGCTGCCCAGCAGTGCCACCTGTCAGTGCTGCCCAGCAGTGTCGCCCATCAGTGCCACCCATCAATGATGCCGCCGATCAGTGCCGTCTGTCAGTGCCTCCAGGTAAGCAAGTGGTTAATTGCAGTGTTGGCACTTTGAAATAAAAAAGTTGGTTTGTGTTGCAGTTTTGGGCACTCGGACTCAAAAAGGTTCGCCATCACTGCTCTATACACACAGTGGGGATGGGCTTCATGTTCGAGTCGAACTCAACCATGGCCCGTCCGTGTAAGGGCAATCAAACAGTAAGGGAATTCAGCGGCTAGTCGCCTTCCGTGCCCCACAATACACTACACCCTGACAGCGAATTGTGATTGGCCAAAGTAATGCACCTGACCACAGTTTTGTACTTGGCTAGGGTCGGTGTCACTACTGGTAGCATGAGGCCATACCTGGACCCTACAGAGGGTGCACAGGCAGTCCAACTCCTCCAGGATGGCACATCAATACTCTCCACAGTAACAGAGGTTACTGCACATCATTTGCCTGCACACCATAGTACAGGAGATGGTCAGAGACTGCAGACATAATACCGGAGATAGTCAGAGGCTGCAGGCATACTACAAGAGACGGTCAGAGGCTGCACACATACCCCAGGAGATGGTCAGAGATTGCACACATACTATAGGAGACAGTCGGGGACTGTAGAAATGCTACAGGAGATAGTCAGAGACTGCAGACATAGTACAGGAGATGGTCAGAGGCTGCAGACATACCACAGGAGACGGTCAGAGGCTGCTGACATACTACAGGAGACGGTCAGAGGCTGTAGACATACTACAGGAGATGGTCGGGGACTGCAGACATACTACAGGAGACGGTCAGAGACTGCAGACATACTACAGGAGATGGTCAGAGACTGCAGACATACTACAGGAGAGGATCAGAGGCTGCAGACATGCTACAGGAGATGGTCAGAGACTGCAGACATACTACAAGAGATGGTCAGAGACTGCAGACATACTACAAGAGATGGTCAGAGATTGCACACATACTATAGGAGACAGTCAGGGACTGTAGAAAGGCTACAGGAGATGGTCAGAGACTGCAGACATACTACAAGAGATGGTCAGAGGCTGCAGACATACCACAGGAGATGGTCAGAGATTGCACACATACTATAGGAGACAGTCAGGGACTGTAGAAAGGCTACAGGAGATGGTCAGAGGCTGCAGACATACTACAGGAGAGGATCAGGGTCTGCAGACATACTACAGGAGAGGATCAGGGTCTGCAGACATACTACAGGAGAGGATCAGGGTCTGCAGACATAATACAGGAGATAGTCAGAGACTGCAGACATACTACAGGAGACGGTCAGAGGCTGCAGACATACCACAGGAGACGGTCAGAGGCTGCAGACATACTACAGGAGACGGTCAGAGGCTGCAGACATACCACAGGAGATGGTCAGAGGCTGCAGACATACTACAGGAGATGGTCAGAGGCTGCAGACATACCACAGGAGACGGTCAGAGGCTGCAGACATACTACAGGAGATGGTCAGAGGCTGTAGACATACTACAAGAGATGGTCGGGGACTGCAGACATACTACAGGAGATGGTCAGAGGCTGCAGACATACTACAGGAGATGGTCAGAGACTGTAGACATACTACAAGAGATGGTCGGGGACTGCAGAAATGCTACAGGAGATAGTCAGAGGCTGCAGACATACTACAGGAGATGGTCGGGGACTGCAGAAATGCTACAGGAGATGGTCAGAGGCTGCAGACATACTACAGGAGACAGTCAGAGACTGCAGACATACTACAGGAGATGCACCGACCCATGTACTGTCTGATCTCCTATCCCTGTACTTTGCTGAACACTCTTCATGGTCCTTCATGATCACAACAGGCGCTCTAAGTGTCCCCACACCACACATCATTTACTTGCTTCTCTTTGTGACACCGACCATGATGACAGGTCCAAGACCCTCAGCATGGACTGGACAGAGGAGGATGGAGTGGTCCCCTTCACCCGGCCCCACTGGTCACAGCACTGGTTGTTAGGGGCGGAGTGATTGGCTGTTAGGGGGATGTGGAGGTCACATGACGGCATGTCAGGCAGTGATTGGTTGGGACTCGGGAGAGGGGCCGGAGCACCGAGGTGATAAATTCACGATTGGGTGAGAGAGCATGGCACGCATCCTCCCAGCCGCAGCACAGCCCGAGGCCAACTCCGCCCCAGTGGCATTCGGCCATCTTAGGATCTGCGCACGAGCAGTTCCAAAGGCAATCACAGCTGATTTTTTATGGGCAGTGTGGGCTCAAGGGGCAGCTGCTTTGGGCCCCACAACAATGATTGGGCCCTGGGCAGCTGCCCCTTTTGAGGTCGCAACCCTGTTATAGAGTTATTATGCAAATACAGTGACTCTACTTGCATATGGTAATATTGCATCGCCTCATACTTCCTGCTTCCTGTTCTATGCTGACCTGGATGCAGTTCTGTTGTACAACATGATTCCTCACACCAGCAGCTTGTGTTGTCTTCATTCCTGTACATGAAACATGGTGTCAGAAGTGACTTGAATCAGGACTGAGCCTCTTGTTTGGAGCACAGCAGCTTTGGGAAACACAGGTTTGTGAACTACAGCCTGAGACTGAGGATTTTCTGACAGGCTTACTGACAATATGGCTGCCATGAATTGCATACCTCCTGTGACATAAATGTACAGATTTGAGTAGATAAGATGTAATCAGTAGCAATATGTAATCGTAAACGTAGTTGCATGCCTTGTTATTAAAGATGTATTCAGTTAAATATTCAGTCATAGGTACTCAGACACAAATGGTCATCAATTAGCTCATCGATTAGCATCTGAAAAGCCTAGCTTCCTCTGGAAGTGGCACCTGGGGGCTAATAAGGTTTGTCACCTTCTGGGGAAACAGGTTGGAAGGAAATGGCTGTAGACAGATTGTCTACCTGACATTGGGAGCTGTAAAAGAATATACATACATCAAAGGAAATGTTTCATCTCTCATAATAGCTAAAATATTAGTTGCAGAGAGATAAAAATACTTCCTTTTGTTGGGGCACCCTGTGGGTCACACTAACATATAAAAATCATACTGGTGGTTTAGGTAGAAGGCCAGGAAAATGCAGGAAATGGTTAGGTGGTGCTGGAGTGCGACAGTCAAACAGTGTTTGGTACTGTCGCGCTCGGACTGATCTGCTGGTGTCGGAAATCCAATCCCCGACTTGGTGTTTCAAGCCGCTCTTGGTCCAATTGAACTTAGGGCAGGTCAGCACCCAGAACATCCTGTGGGCAGGTACAGGAACACCCCCCAGGGTCAATTGCCCGAGGACTAATGGTATTTCGTATGAAGCTGGTCAATTGACTAACGGATTATGGACTTTTTCTGAATTGCTCCAGTCGCATGTAAAGTGAATAGTCATTTGTGTGTCTTCTTGTATTTTTTTTGTATTTCTGTAACTTTTTATATTTTTTACATATTTTATGCACTGCCCACTTTCGGGAAATTAAATCTTAAAATTAATTCCCCACACGCCACGCCCACAGTGACTAGCTAACCGAGGCACGCACGTGCAGCTGTGACTTGGGGTAAGAGGGAATAAGGGGGACTTAACTTTGAATATATAAAAGCGTATATAAGACCAGCCGTGATGTACTTTCACAGCCCACACTACCTCTGGCCACCACTGGAGGGAGACTCCACTCCAATCCAGCTGGTCGCCCACACACACTGACAGATACAAATCTTATATACAATCTGGTGCACTGATTAAAGTTGAGGAGCAGCGTAGCAATCACACACCCTTCTAGGGTCCCTCCAGCTATCCTACGGCTAGAACCCCGGAGTTAATCACTCTTCCACTGTCCACACACCCCCATACCAGACACACGACAAAAGGTAGCCTGCCACCACCGAACAGTCTATCCGCAGAACGGTCTGTTTAGACACCCCACAAACACAGATCTCCGTCTGGCAGATCTGTTACCTTTTACAATCTGCACGCAATCTGCCCACACACAGTGCAATTGCATACAGATTGGCAATGAGCTTGACCGAGCGTTTAAAGACACTACAATACAATACAATATCTCCGAAGATATGAGCACGTGCGTAAATACCCAGAAGTCATTTATTACTTTTATGATTTAATATCCCAAAAGTGGGCAGTGCATAAAATATGTACAAAGTATAAAAAGTTACAGAAAATACAACACATACAAGAAGACACACAAATGACTATTCACTATAAAATAAAAAGGGAATAAAAGAGAATAAATTTTACCCAGATCTACCCTGCGACTGGAGCAAGTCAGAAAAGTCTTCAATCCGTTAGTCGATCGACCAGCTCCATATGAATTACCATGCCCCAATGTCCAGGTACTCAATTTATGGGGATATGGACATTAATCCTTGGCCAATTGACCCTGGGGGGTGTTCCTGTACCAGCCCACAGGATGTTCTGGGTGCTGACCTGCCCAAGTTCAACGGGACCAAGACCGGCTTGAGTCACCAAGTCGGGGATTGGATTTCCGACACCAGCGCGTCCGTCCGATCGCTACAGTACCAAACACTGTTCGACTGTCGCAATCCAGCATCACCTAACCATTTCCTGCATTTTCCTGGCCTTCTACCTAATCCACAAATATGGTTTTTATACTTTGGTGTGACCCACGGAGTGCCCAATCAGAAGGAAGTATTTTCATCTCTCTGCAACTAATATTTTAGCTTTTCTGAGAGATGAAACATTTCCTTTGATGTATGTATATTCTTTTACAGCTTCCAATGTCAGGGAGACAACCTGTCTACAGCCATTTCCTTCAAACCAGTTTCCCCAGAAGGTGACAAAATCGTATTAGCACTTAGGTGTCACATCCAGAGGAAGCTGGAATTCTTTTCAGATGCTAATTGATGACCATCTGTCTCTGAACACCTCATTTCCCCAATGACAAGGACTGAATATTTCTTTAATGACAAGGAATGAACTAGGTTTACATTGTCATATTTTCTACAGGTCACATCTTATCTACTCAAATCTGTACATTCATGTCACATTTCTGTCACACCCGGGATGCATTTTTACAGTGTAAGTTGGATGATTCAGGTAGTTATATGACAACCTTCTGGACTCTGTGGGGCAGGAAAAGATGGCTCAAACTGCCTTTTGGAGTATCAGTTGCACCAGAGGTGTATCAACCTAAACAACATGAACCAATAGCTGATGGCATCCTTGTGGTTGGCTGTGGGGACACAGATGAGGAAGCAGAGCAAGATCATGATGGCAAACTGCTGGAACTGATGAATCATTGTAGGCAGGTAAAATTGAGACTTGGCATGAAAAAGCTGCAATTCAAGGTCAAAGAGGTCCGCTTTCATGGACACATTCTAACCTGGGAGGGTTTGAAGGCTGACCCAGAAAAAATCAGAGCCATACTGGATATGCCGCAGCCAGCAAATGTGAAATCCCTGCAGCGCTTCATTGGATTTGTTACCTACCTAGCAAAATTCCTACCACACCTCTCAGAGGTCTGCGAGCCCTTGAGAAGGCTTCTGGACAAGGACGCTGTCTGGCATTGGCTTCCTAAGCATGATAATGCAGTGCAGGACATCAAACGCTTGGTCATGGACACACCTGTCCTGAAGTACTATGACGTTACAAAACCTGTAACTATTCAAAGTGATGCAAGCAAAACTGGACTTGGGTGTTGCCTATTGCAAGCTGGCCAGCCTATCGCTTTTGCTTCAAGGGCACTGACTCTTACCGAACAAAACTGCGCACAAATAGAAGAGGAATGTCTGAGTATAGTGTTTGCCTGCCAGCGCTTTCACCACTACCTCTATGGGCGCGATGAGATCACGGCAGAAACTCACCATAAACCTCTGATCTCTATTTTCAAGAAACCACTTTTGTGTTCATCCAAGCGTCTACAGAACATGTTGTCACGTTACAAAACTATTGCCTAAATGTTGTCTATAAACCTGGTCCTGAAATGTACATTAGTGACACTCTTAGCAGAGCTACAGCAGCAGGTGGTACACCTGAGTATGCACAACACACAGTTTGCAATGTTCAGCGGGACCTGGAGGTCCTGTCACAGATTAATCATTCAGACTATTTAAACGTCACGGACCAACGATTGCTTCAGATAAAACAGCACACTGAAACCGATGAGAGTTTGCAGGCTCTTAAATATGTTGTTCTGAATGGTTGGCCTGATTCCAAGTTGGAAGCGCCATTACTTGTGAGAGAATATTGGACTTTCAGAGATGAAATCGCCATTCAAGATGGTATACTGTACAAGGGGCCAAGGGTCATCATTCCTAAATCTTTAAGATCAGAGATGCTGACTCGTATTCATACCAGTCACATTGGCGGAGAAGCATGCTATAGCAAGCACGTGATACCCTATACTGGCCCAACATGCAGAATGAGATTAGAGACTTTGTTAACTGTTGCTCGGCATGCAATGAATATGCGCAGGCACAACAGAAAGAACCTATGATGTTGCATGTGCTGCCCACCCGGCCTTGGCAAATTGTAAGCATGGACTTACTGAATTATGCTGGGCAGGATTTTCTACTAATTGTTGATCAATATTCCGACTTTTGGGAGATTGAGCGACTTCCTGACCTGTCTGCTGATACTACCATCAAGCATTGTAAAGCACAGTTTGCACGTTATGGCCAGCCGGATAGAGTAATCTTAGATAATGGACCTCAATTTGCATGTGAGCAATTCAGACGGTTCTCTACAGATTGGGGATTTGAGCATGTTACCTCATCCCCGAGGCACCCGCAAGCCAATGGCAAAGTGGAATCAGCTGTCAAGATAGTGAAGAATCTTTGTAAGAAGGCCAAGTTTGATGGTACTCAACCGTGGAAGGCCATTTTACATTGGAGGAACACCCCATCTGAAGGCATGGACAGTAGTCCTGCACAGCGCTTGATGTCTAGGAGATTGAAGACTTCATTGCCTGTGGCCAACAAATTACTTGATCCTTGTGTGGTTACAGGTGTCCCGGCGAAACTGCAGCAGAGGAAACAGATTGCCAAACTGTCATACGATGTGTCTGCTAAAGACTTACCTGAACTAAGCATTGGAGAGCCAATCCGCATGAAGCCGCTTCCAGGTGACAGGACCGGTCACTGGAGACTCAGTTCCTGTGTTCAGAAGGTTGCTCCTCGATCATATCTTGTGGATGTAGAAGGCAGTCTTTACCACCGCAATCGAGTGGACCTGCGAAGGGCAGAATGATTCACCGCACAAGCCCGTGAGCATCCTGCACATGATCCTCCTGAGGTGCTCAATGCCCCGAGTTCTACTGGACCATATACTCAAAGCAGAGAGAACTCCGCTGTCATATCGGGATACAATGAGGATGACAAAATGCAGCTACATATCCCATCAAGTTCTCCTCTGCCAAACACACCAACCAGGAAAGAGGGTCGCTCCTTATCAACACCTTCTGGAGCTGAACGGATTTCCCCAGGAAAATCCCTGTGGCCTTGCGTAGTGGTCGAGTTTCAAGACCACCAGATAGACTCAATCTGTAGTGTATCTACCAGTAACACAGCATGCCATGTTCAAGACTGTTCAGGATCTGTTTTAGTTTCATTGTTTACAAGGTTTGAATGGAATGTAAAAAAGGGAGACGTTATAGAGTCATTCTACAAATACTGTGACCCGACTTGTATCCGGGAATATTGCATCACCTTATACTTCCTGCTTCCTGTTCTATGCTGACCTGGATGCAGTTCTGTTGTACAACATGATTCCTCACACCAGCAGCTTGTGTTGTCTTCATTCCTGTACATGAAACAGACCCTAATGCAGTGTGAACTGACCCTTAGGGCATCCCGGACAGTAGGGTGCAGCATGTACCTTCCATCCCCTACCCTGGGAGGTGTCTCCAAACAGGAGCCCTGAGCTCTCCCCCCTCCTGATTATATAAGCAGCCTGCACACCTATGCACTGCGTACCTGCTCTCTAGAAAACGTGGCCCAGACCACCATTTTACACAGTGGCATGTCCTCGCCCTACCACACCGTGTATACACACAAAATATGCAATAAAATAAATTTGCCAAAACCAATATTGTGTACCAATAAATCCATGTTATTGTTTGTATACTTGTGCAGTGTAAGCAGCAAGATCCCACAGGAGGAGAAGGAATCCTACAGGAATATGTTGGAAATCGCACGAAAACTAACAGGTATGACGTCTCAGCACAGCTATTTACATTCAATGAAAATACATGCGCTCAAAATTGGACTTGTTTCCCTTACGGTCTGTTCACACCTATGCAGTTTGCTTTTTGTCTGTTTTGCTGTGCTTTTCGCAGTTCGTTTTGAGTTTTTCTACACGCGTTTTTGGTGCGGTTTTGACATGTTTTTAACACGTTTTGCATTTTGTTCAGCTCTTTCTTTTTTGTTTTGCTGGGCAAAATAAAAATGCAAAAGGCGGCAAAAATACACTACCGTGAATTTCATCAGATTCTCCACTGAACTGTTTTGTAGCAAAAACGCTGCCTTTTTGCTTTTAAAGAAGTCCCGACCCTTTCCAAAAACGCAGCAGCATAGAGGTGAACGTGTCCCATAGGAAACCATGATAAATGGACTGTAGTGCGTTCCTGCAAACAGCACTAAAAAATGCACCCTCCAATGACAGACACACACCGCGTACGACAATTGTCAAATATCTCAACTACGCCGACCGGGTAGCCATACTCAACTCATTTCGCAACTCACGCACCCTACAGCTAGACAGTCACAAATTATTACTATTTGCTGACTATTCTCAAGAAGTCTCCTATAAAAGAAAAGTGTTCCAACAAATTTGCGGTACACTATTCCAAAAAGGGATCAAAATCACCCTTGCATATCCAGCTACACTCCGCTTCACTACACCTACAGGAGAACCTAAATCATTTGTACACCCAGAGGAAGCTCTTCTGTACCTACAAAATAATCTCTCTGATGTCACGGGCCCTCAACCATCACAGCATTCGCCACGTGATCCCACCCAGAGAGACCAACGTAGTCCACGAAAAGAACCACCAAAGCGCCAACGGGTCAACTTCACCTCAGCAAAACAAAGACCGCCGTGAGAACTGACGCTTAGCTTACCTAGGTACCTGCTTACGGGTATTTCATATCTCAAGTTAATGCTCCCTTGTGCCTTACAAGGATCTTAATCTGATGTAAAGTTAAGAAACTTATTGGGTTCTGTTACCATGTTCTTTTCTTGCTATTACATTTTAGTATAGATACTGCATTTTAGTGCAATCTCTGACTGCAGTTGAGGTTAGGGCGAGCTGCCCCTCCTTTTTAGATGGTCCATGCGACTATCGGGATCCCTCCGCTCCATTATTATAGCATTGGTCTAAGCAGCCTCCCGCTGCAGAATCCACACCCTACCACTTCCGGTACCACAGGCAAAGATAGGAGTTAACATGCGGAATAATGTGAGGTCCTTAATGCCTATTCAATTTATTGTTTATGTTTATATTGTTTTTTTGAAGGACCCCTGTTGGGTCACCCTGATATGTGTATCTCTCCCCCCTCCTTTCCTCTCTCTTACCTCTTCTTTCTACCCTCTGCTTACCCGAGGACCCTCCAATGCCTCCTTCTTCTACAACACACCGAGAGATCAGGAAACATAACAATAACCCAAGAGAGTTGTTACCAAATAGAATCGCTTCAAATTCTCCTTTGAACACCTTCATACCCACATTTCCATGACTTGCATAGTATCATGGAATGTCAAGGGCCTGAGATCACCCCACAAACGTATGGCCATTCTTCGCCATCTTAAACGACTGAAAACAGACATTGCGTTCCTGCAAGAAACACACTTGACACAAATAGATTTTTCATGCCTAAAAAAACTGTGGGTGGGTCAGGTATTGGGATCGCCCTCACACAGAGGCAAAGCGGGAGTAATCATTCTCATACATAAGCGTCTTACTCCAGACATTATAACGATAACTACAGATGATGAGGGACGATATGTTGCTGCACATATCAAACTGGGCTCCTCCTCCCTAGCATTGGTCAACATATATGCCCTGAAATCTTCACCCAAGCCTTTCTTTCAAGATCTGTCTTCAAGAATAGTGAATTTCTTGCATCTCCAACTAATGTTGGGAGGAGATTTCAACCTGTATGAATACACAGGAGGATAAATGAAAATCTTCCACCTCAAGTCACTTATCACCCCCCAACCTCCCCCCCCCTCCCAACACACATGATTTTGAACAACTTTACAGAGGCATTACAACTCACAGACATATGGCGTCTGAACCATCCAGAAGGAAGAGAATTTACCTTCTTTTCTCCCGTTCAACATTCTCTGTCCAGAATTGATTATTTCTTTGTCAATCCCGTCTTATTAAAAAACATTAGGGACTCTAACATACATGACATAGCAATCTCCGACCACTCCCTGATCTCAATATGAGTGCAGCTAACACAACCTCATCATCACCCATCTACATGGTGTTTCCCTTCCTATTTAGCAAATAATCAGGACCTGCTCCGAGTACTAAACGCCGCCTGGAGCGAGTTCTGCGATACCAACGCAGAGCATCGAGACAATCCCAATTTATTTTGGGAGACAGGCAAGGCAGTGTTGCGAGGCAGAATCATTGCATTTACTTCCACCTACAAGAAAAACCTACTTCGAAACTATACAGAGGCAAGCGCTAATCTAAGACAGGCACAGAAAGATTTGGCAGGCCTCAACTCCCATGAACATAGGAAAGCTTGGTCAGAGGCCAAACAATGCTTTGACACATGGGCAGCAGCTCAAGAAGCTACACAACAATCCTATAGCGATTTACGCTCCATAAATTCGGCAATAAGCCGGGCAAGCTGCTAGCAAGACTGTAAAAAAAAACATTCACACCTACCCTCTTTGCATCTGAAAGACACACAGGGACAGTTAAAAAGTGATCCCTCAGATATTATTTCTATATTAGAAAGTTTCTACCAAAATCTCTATGGCTTGGATCCTATAGACACCGCCAGGGCCACCTCCTTCCTGGATCAAATCTCGTTGCCTCGACTAGACCCAAAAGAACTTCAAACTCTAAACGCTCCCGTTACTCAATCGGACATTTCCCTAGCCATTAAAGCACTCACAAATGGTAAAGCCCCTGGGCCTGATGGTTACACAGCCGAATTTTACAAACTTATGGCCAAAACCCTCTCTCCCACCTTACAATTGGTGTTTCAATCAATCCAGGTGGGAGTCGACTATTTACTTTCTGGATTTCAAGCCCACATAAAATTAATTGCCAAAAAAGACAAAGATCCATCGGTCCATATCGGCCAATCTCCCTACTGAACCTAGACTCAAAACTCCTGTCAAAAATTTTTGCTTCACGCCTTGCAACCATACTACCCACTCTCATCCATCCCTCACAAGCAGGATTTGTACAGAGTTGATCGGCGGCATCGAACATTCGTAAAGTGATATCGGTACTGAATTAGGCCTCTAGCGACACATTTCAAGACTTAGCAATTGTTTCACTAGATGCCGAGAAGGCATTTGATAATGTTAATTTCGAATGGCTCTTTTTAGCATTACGGAAGTTTGGATTTGAGGGCCCTTTTATGCATCTGATCCAAGCCATGTATTCATCCCCAACAGCTCAAGTGGTAGCAGCTGGCCTCATATCTAACCCAATTCTTCTGCACAAGGGCACTAGTCAGGGATGCCCTTTGTCCTTTGTCCCCTTTACTTTTCAACCTGGCCCTGGAACCATTCGCACGCTTCCTGTTATTTCACTCTGAACTCCATGGTATCACAATTGGTCAACAGGAGTTGAGGTTTGCTTTATTCGCAGACGATATTCTAATTTTTACCTCTCACCCATCCTTAGATTTGACATACATACAGCATATTTTCTCCTCCTTCCGCCTATGCTCAGGACTCCGAATAAACTTCTCTAAAAGTGAGGTGCTCCCATTATTTCAATCTTCCCAAAACTTCTCTATCCACTACAAACCATACCTCTCCTTCTCAAACACAGCGACATAATTAAATTAAATCGGGCACTTTCAAAATTTTTATGGAGAGCCAAACGTCCCCGTAGAGCGCTTGCCAAATTCTTTTTACCATGACGTGAAGGAGGCTCTGGTCTCCCAAATGTGCGAGTCTACAATCTCTCCTGCCTGCTACGTGTAGGTTTAGACTGGCTCACTCACTCCTCCAAATACTCCAATTACCACATCGAATCTGCAATAGCGCATCCTCATGATCTCACAGCCCTTTTACACTCCAATGTCAACTCTCTCCCGCCTCACCTAAAATATAACTCTCTCATCCGCGACACCCTTATTACATGGAGGGAAGTCAGACGTAAACTGGGGGTCTCACCGTGGCTGTCCCGTTTTCTCCCTATTCATCATAACCCCTCTTTCTTTCCCCCGCAATCCTACGATGCTTACGAAACTTGGTCAAATCAAAATTTAACTCTGGTACAACACCTGTATGACAACTCTACGGGTTCCCCAAAACCTCTCAATGAAATTCTACAAACATATGGACTACCAGCGCACCACTTCTTCTATATTCTTCAAGTAAGAAACTATGTCAATTCCATTGCACCCATCAAATCTAATAGATTTTGTACAACATTTCTTGATGTCTTGGCGAACTCTCGAAAATATAAAATATCATCCATATACAAACCCCTGAACCTATTGTACTCCAAACCCTTTGAGTCATACAATGCTGCAAAATCTTGGGTCAAAGATTTTGACAATGCTTTCACAGCTGAACACTTACTATCAGGCTTTAATGCCACATGTGCCTTCAACCACAATGAATTCTGGCTTAAACAGCAACTCAAGATCCTACACCGTGCTTACATGCCCTGTCAATACTCAAGAAATGACCCGGCTCTGTCTACTTGCTCTCTCTGTGGAAAGCAAAAACCTTCTCTACACCATAGACTTTGGCTCTGCCCTATTATCTCCACATTCTGGAAGCAAGTGGTCAACTTCATATCAAGCATCACTACTTTTCAACTCCCCATCAACCCGCTACCTCTTTTTGGATACATGGATCAACCAGCCATCGGTCTCTTCTCAAACATCCTCTTTCAGAAACAACAAACCCTGGATATCCACATGCCTACTAATAGCAAGACGGGCTATTCTCCGAAAATGGATCTCCAACTGCCCTCCTACTCTATCAGACATCAAGCAAGAGCTCACCTCTCTTTTACATCTGGACAGACTTGATCTAATCTCTTCCCTGACCTCCTCAAAAGAGTTCCTTTTTCTATGTAAATGGGAATCCTACATCACAGGATCCATGTCCGCACCAGAGCAGACATTCTTTCTCCAGAAATCTAGCATATTGAGCTGTCCATTGCAATCTCTCACGAGTCCTGAGCCATCGGGGCCACGGTAGTATTGAGTGTTTATTTGTGGGGTTGATAGCTATGCTGTTACATGGAACTGTTTCTACCATACTTGCTCTCTCTCCACTTCTTTACGCTTTTCCTCTACTTTCTTCATCATCTATATCTTGACCCTTTGGCTAACCTCTTACTTTAGGTTCGTATAAACACTAGGCTCTTGCAAGGTTGCAGAAGCCTGCATCACGCAACCGGAGTGTGACATATCCTCCATTCCACTCTACCTTTGGCAGAACCCGGGACCACTGACCTCCCTCTATTCCTATTCCTCTCTCCTCTCTGTTCTCTTCTTCTACCATCTCTCTTTGGCCTCAATAGGTCCCTGTACAACATCTCCTTCTCATAGTGTTTTCCTCTGCTACAGCTCACACAGCCCTTCAACCATCTCTTATCATTATCATTCAGCACTGACATACCTCAACTATTACACTTACTCTTTATCCTCCCCCCTCACACTCTTAATTTTTCTGCTCTATTTCCCCCCTACCCCCTTATCTAGCCCCATTTTCTATAACTATAATTGTCTTTTCTCTCGTCACCCCCCCCCCTTTTTGTTTGTTAATGAATAACGGCTGACACCTGTGTACATCCCAACCATCCAATTTTACTTTCTTGCTTATTAGCTCTTTCCTCTACACACATGCTACTTTCTCATGATTTCTTTGCGACCGTCTCTCAATACTCCACTAACCAATTTTGATGATACTTCAATGTTACACTGGTGTCATATTTGCTTCATCACTGTTATGTATACCCTGTAAAAACCCAATAAAAAATTTTCTTAAAAAAAAAAAAAGCACTGACACTGTACTAATGGCACTGGGCAGGAAGGGGTTAACATCTGGGGTGATAAAAGTGTTCACTGTGTGCTCTGTGCTGTTTTACTGAGTAGACATGCTGCTTTGTATCTCTCTGATGTGCTGAGCAATACATAGCAGCCTGTTCGTACTGACAGGGGAGAGATCTGTGTTGTTTACATACAAACTTCTCCCCTTTCAGCTCCACTGACAATCACTGAGTCCCGGTTGAGAATCGGCAACTGGGACCCGGTGATTGACATGCCAAGGAGCCAATAGCGGCGCAGGCAGGGAGTGCGCACACACCCCCTACCCGGAAATGCAAAATACACAATAGGGGTTGATTTACTAAAGGTAAATAGGCTGTGCATTTGGAAGTACATTTGCTATAGATCTGAGGGGAACATGCAAGGAAAATAAAAAAGTATTTTTGCTTGCACATGATTGGATGAAAGAAATCAGCAGAGCTTTGCCTAATTTCAGAGCTTCCCCTTGGATCTAAAGCAACTGCACAATATAGTTACCTTTAGTAAATCAACCCCATTGATCAAAAAGTGCAATGAAATCAGAGAAAGCCATTTTTGCTGTCTAACAGGTGTCTTGGGCTTATTCTATCCAAAATGGAAAAAAAAAAAAAGATCTGGATTTATACACAGGTTTTAGGTCCAGACCCCTGTTCAGTTGCAGATAAGATCCATGTCCTAGATTTTTATGTTGTATCTCTTTCTTACTTGTATCCATTTATTTGCATTATTAGGAGTCACTCCAGTCATTTTACTGACTCACAAGACCAAAGGAGGACAGAGCGCTATGCGTTCCTTTTTTGAAGATATTGGAATCGCACCACAAAAGATATACACCACTGAGAATTATACAGAGAACGATCATCAGAAGCTCAGGGAGAAGGATGAAGAGATCCTGAAAATCCTGTCTCAGATTCTAGAGGATGTCAAGTTCGCCTTGAGAAGCAACAGAGATGCAACAGCTGAAAAGAAAAAAAGGATGACATTTGTGTTAACATACTTAAACAACATAGAAAAGGAGCAGGAAAAATTTAAACATCCTCCTCCTCTTCCTTCTCCTCCACCAAAAAAAACAGAAAACCCATGTGTTGTCTCATAATCTCACATAGCAGCAACAGTGCAAGGTCACATAAACGTTGTATTGCATCTTAGCTAAGTCTTTATACATAAAATCACAAAAAAACGTGTGTACTGCTGACCATCACACCTGTATTAGTTTGTTGGACATCCATGGGCATTAATATACACTCACCACCCACTTTATTAGGTCCACCTTGCTAGTGCTAAGAAAATCTCCCATATCATGACACCACCACCAGCCTGAACCGTTGATACAAGGCAGGATGGATCCCCCACACCATGACACCACCACCACCAGACTAAACCGTTGATACAAGGCAGGATGGATCCCCCACACCATGACACCACCACCACCAGCCTGAACCATTGATACAAGGCAGGATGGATCCCCCACACCATGACACCACCACCACCAGTCTGAACCATTGATACAAGGCAGGATGGATCCATGCTTTCATGTTGTTTATGCCAAATTCTGACCCTAGCATCTGAATGTCGCAACAAACAGTCTGCCCATTCTCCTCTGACCTCTGACATCAACAAGGCATTTTCCTCCACACAACTGCCGCTCATTGGATATTTTCTCTTTTTCAGACCATTCTCTGTAAACCTTAGAGATGGTTGTACCTGAAAATTCCAGTAGATCAGCAGTTTTTTAAATACTCAGACCAGCCCGCTTGGCACCAACAACCATGCCACTTTCAAAGTCAGTTAAATCCTCCTTCTTCCCCATTCTGATGCTTGGTTTAAACTTAAACAGGTCCTCTTCACCACCTCTACATGCGTAAATGCATTGAGTTGCTGCCATGTAATTGGCTGATTAGCAATTTGTATTAGCAAGCAATTCAACAGGTGTATGTAATGAAGTGACCGGTGAGTGGCTTTCCCTTTCCTCCTTTATGACTATAACCTCCTCCACTCTTCTGGGAAGGCTTTCTAAAAGACTTTGGAGGGTGTCTGTTTGAATTTGTGCCCATTTGTGAGATCAGGTATGTGACAGAATGCCTGTCACCCTGATTGGGAGGCTCCATCAGAGAACCGCTTCCTTGCCACTGGGATACAGGACCAAGGTGTTATAGCCCAGGATTGCACCCAAGACTAAGGGACGCTAGCTCAATGCAAACTGGAACTACTTTATTGAACAGAAATACAGTTTTTATACACTCCAGAAATAGGGCAGTCCCTCACACTGATTAGATAATGAAGTGAAGCTGACATCAGTCTAATCCTATCATGTAGGCACTTCCAGAAGGACTTGCCAACAAACAATAGGTGACTCAATTAACAATGGGAATGCACACCTAGGTGTGCACATAATGGTAGAAATACACATAACACCTTAATAAACAGGTTAGAGCAAGAGTCCTCAGGTTTGCTTTGAGTTGATTATATCAACATCTTATTGAGTCTAGGAGGGGGAGGTTGAAGCAGTCAGTGCTGGTTTGGGCACAGAGACCCCAAACCTGTATCCTGGTCCTCCAGGTCTCAGAGTCTGTGTGTTTTGGGGAGACATGGACTTGAATCTGAAGTAAACTACTCCAAAGGGCCATCCCCCACCAGCACACACCAAAGAATAGAGTCCCCTCAGATGCCAGGTCCATGGTCAGTAGGCAAGAGGCTAGCCTGCAGTCCCCTCCAAAAGCCCCTGCCCTGGTTGGGTCTCTCACAAGGCACTGATATTGAAGGAGAAGGTCAGGCTCACAGTGGATGTTCAATGAATCCCAAAAGTTTTCAGTAGGCATTAGGTTAAGATTCTGTACAGTTGGCTGAGCTTGTTGAACATCCTTTTCCATTACTATGGGCATTAGAACATAGGTGGTCCCTGTTTATGTTATAACATCCTCCATTTTCCTGAGAAGACTTTCCCACATAATTCTTCCGTGAGAATGTATGGTCAATTGTTGGGTCAGTTACTTATGTTGGATGGGAAGACCTGGCTCACAGTCAATGGTGTTCAGCAGGGTTAAGGTCAGGGATCAGCGCAGGATACTTGAGCTCTTCCACACCAAACTGGTCAGGCCATGTCTTTATGAAGCTGGCTTTGTACACAGGGTCACAGTCAGGGGCGGACTGACCATTTGAAAACTCGGGCGCTGCCCGAGGGCCCGGAGTTAGTAGGGGGCCCCATGAGATGCCCCTGGTACCTTTTTCATAGGCTTTTTTGAGTATGGGCAAGGACACAGGGGCCCCATGATCCCCTATTGCTCGGGGGGCCCATGAGTTGTCAGTCCGCCCCTGGTCACAGTCATGCTGGGACAGAAGAAGGTCCTCACAAAACTGTCACCACAAGGTTGGAAGAGCCCAATTGTCTACAATGTCTTTGTAAAACATGGTGTCAACAGTACCCTTCATTGGAAAAACCATCATTTGGAGGAGGTCTACATACGTTTTGACTTATAGGGGGTTATTTACTAAAACAGCGTTGTGCAAAATCTGGCACAGCTCTGCATATAAACCAATCAGCTTCCAGGTTGTATTTACTAAGCTTAACTGAACAAGCTGAAGTTAGAAGCTGATTGGCTACCTTGCACAGCTGCACCAGATTCTGAGTGCACCAGTTTTAGTAAATATCCCCCATAGTGTATATAAAACTACACTTACTAATGTATGATTTCACATTAAAGGATAAGTTCACCTTTTGGGCACAAATAATAAATGCACTTTTTTTTTTGCAGGTAAAAAAATGTGCATTTAATATTTTTGTCTACAGAAGCCTGGAAAACATTGCACCAGCAATGAGCAGATCGCTAATCCCATGCAGGTCTCCTGCAGACCTGTCAGAATATCTGCTTGCCATACGGGTTGTACGGGATGTACAGTCAAGCAGATAGCTTCAATGAACTAGTTCATTGAAAACTACTCTACTCTGTGAATGAGTGACGTGGCTGTGTGGGCGGAGCCCCGCACGGCCATGCTGTTTTCAAATTTGACAGACAGTACAGGTGAAATGGTTGATAGTTAACTAACTTTTGCTTTGTGCCTACTAACTGGTTTAATTTACATACCAGATGTTTCCGTGGCATCTGAATGCTGTTATCCATGTACACAGTTTTTGTTTTGAGAAATTGCAGAAGTTACTATTCTGTTGCATGTTTGTTCTGCCACGCCATAGAGTGGTTTACTGAAAGCTTTTTTGTGTATTCTGATTGGTGCTTTATGGAAACCGCCTGAAATATGCCATTTTATCATGTATTGCTTAAAGCTTGATCAATATTAAAGAAGTTGAATTTTGCATCACACATCTAGGTGTCTGATTTGCGTTGTTCCCAAAATACTTTGAAATGGATGTTTGTATGGAGGAAGCTGGCCTGAATTGATATTCCTAACACCAAGACAGCCTGGAATGCAAGCTGGACAGATATAAAAATTATATATAAGCAACAATTATTTTGTGATAAACTCTGTACCAAAAGATTTTATTGAAAAATAGACAAAGGCATACAGCAGGAGCGCAGGAACTGCACATGAAAACAGAACGCACCTAAGCTTGCAAAGCCAAATAAATGTCATGAACAGAAATATGTAATAATTGAATGCAATATCCTAAAACATAAGGGGTGAGATGCCACCATTAGTAAAGAAACAAAAGAACACGATTGATGTAAAAATCCAGTTCAAAGATATATGGCACAGAATAGGGTTAATTTAGAACAATAGAGGGCTGAGGATAAAGGGCTCCGCATACCCCAGATCTGAGTGGCAGCAGCTGTAAGTGTGAAGCTGGAGAGATTGGAATAAGGAGAGAAGACCACACGGGAAGAAAAGAAATAGATAGAAAAGAGTAAGCATTCCTTCAAGGTGGAAAGGCATGAGTCTCGGAGATGGAGAACATGTAGAAGATTGTAAAAGATTGCAAAATGAGCAAACAGTGTGGCCAGGCAGTGGGAACAGCGAATAGAATTCTAGGAAGCATTACTAGAGGGGTCACCAACAAGATGAAGGAGGTCCTAATCCCTCTATATAGATCTTTATATCACTAGAGGGGTCACCAACAAGAGGAAGGAGGTCCTGATTCCTCTATATAGATCTTTAGTTATCAATACAAGGGTCCCAGACAGGAGCAAGGAGGTCCTGATTCCCCTATATAGATCTTTATATCACTAGAGGGGTCACCAACAAGAGGAAGGAGGTCCTGATTCCTCTATACAGACCTTTATATCTCTAGAGGGGTCACCAGCATGAGGAAGGAGGTCCTGATTGCTCTGTACAGATCTTTATATCACTAGAGGGGTCACCAACAAGAGGAAGGAGGTCCTGATTGCTCTGTACAGATCTTTATATCACTAGAGGGGTCACCAGCAAGAGGAAGGAGGTCCTGATTCCTCTATATAGATCTTTATATCACTAGAGATGTCACCAGCAGGAGGAAGGAGGTCCTGATTCCTCTATATAGATCTTTATATCACTAGAGGGGTCACCAACAAGAGGAAGGAGGCCCTGATTCCTCTATATAGATCTTTAATTATCAATACAAGGGTCCCAGACAGGAGCAAGGAGGTCCTGATTCCCCTATATAGATCTTTATATCACTAGAGGGGTCACCAACAAGAGGAAGGAGGTCCTGATTCCTCTATACAGACCTTTATATCTCTAGAGGGGTCACCAGCATGAGGAAGGAGGTCCTGATTGCTCTGTACAGATCTTTATATCACTAGAGGGGTCACCAACAAGAGGAAGGAGGTCCTGATTGCTCTGTACAGATCTTTATATCACTAGAGGGGTCACCAGCAAGAGGAAGGAGGTCCTGATTGCTCTGTTCAGATCTTTATATCACTAGAGGGGTCACCAGCAAGAGGAAGGAGGTCCTGATTCCTCTATATAGATCTTTATATCACTAGAGATGTCACCAGCAGGAGGAAGGAGGTCCTGATTCCTCTATATAGATCTTTATATCACTAGAGATGTCACCAGCAGGAGAAAGGAGGTCCTGATTCCTCTACATAGATCTTTATATCACTAGAGGGATCACCAACAAGAGGAAGGAGGTCCTGATTGCTCTGTACAGATCTTTATATCACTAGAGGGGTCACCAGCAAGAGGAAGGAGGTCCTGATTCCTCTATATAGATCTTTATATCACTAGAGATGTCACCAGCAGGAGGAAGGAGGTCCTGATTCCTCTATATAGATCTTTATATCACTAGAGATGTCACCAGCAGGAGAAAGGAGGTCCTGATTCCTCTACATAGATATTTATATCACAAAGCAGTCACCAGCAAGAGGAAGGAGGTCCTGATTTCTCTACATAGAGCTTTATATCACTAAAGGGGTCACCAGCACAAGGAAGGAGGTCCTGATTCCTCTGTACAGATCTTTATATCACTAGAGGGGTCACCAACAAGAGGAAGGAGGTCCTGATTCCTCTATACAGATATTTATATCTCTAGAGGGGTCACCAAAAGGAGGAAGGAAGGAGGTCCTGTTACCTTTATATACATCTTTATATCACTAGAGGAATTCCCAGCAGGAGGAAGGAGATCCTGATTCCTCTATGTAGATTTTTATATCACTACAGGGGTCACCAGCAGAAGAACAAAGGTCCTCTATACAGGCATTACTCGGTTTACGAATTTAATTTGTTCTGCGGGACTTTTCGTATAGCGAAAAATACGCAAACCGAAACACTGTCTCTCATAGGAATGCATTGAAAACCAATTATCTGTTCCGGAGGTCAGAAAAAAGTAAACTCTACTAAAATACCGCATGAGTTATGTTATCAAGTAATGCGGTATTTTAGTAGTGACAACTATGCGTTAATGTTTCAGCTGTCAGCAGTTCCCCACTGACAACTGAATGTAAAAGAATTGCTGGTCCCCCCTCCCATCCATTCTAAGCCCGTCGGGTCTTGCCAACATTTAAAAAAAAATGGCGTGGGAGTCCCCGACAAAATCCATACCAGACACTTATCTGAGCATGCAGCCTGGCAGGTCAGGAAAGGGGGGGACGCGTGAGTGCCCCCCCTCCTGAACCATTCCAGGCCACATGCCCTCAACATGGGGGGGTGCTTTGGGACAGGGGGGCTCCCCCCTAAAGTACCTTGTCCCCATGTTGATGGGGACAAGGGCCTCTTCCCCACAACCTTGGCCAGTGGTTCTGGGGTGGTCTGTGGGCAGGGGGCTTATCGGAATCTGGAACCCCATATCCCGCCCACCCCATGTGAATGAGTATGGGGTACATGGTACTGCTACTCATTCACAAAAAAGCAAAACATGTAGTTTGAAAAAAGACAGGAGAGGGTCTTTGACAAGTCCTTTATTAAAAGAAAAAACTAAAAGAATGCCCCCTGCAGTAAATCCTAAGTCAATCACAATGCCCGCCACTGCCGCCACCACCGACCCAAAAAAAGAATTTAAAAAAAAAAGGCTCCGCTTCTGATCATGGCTACCAGCCATCTGCCTGCTCCGGTGGTTTGACAGTTCTTAAATATGTAAGGGGAGGGGCCACCCAGGGACATCACCCAAGTGACCCTGCCCCAATGTGTGGGGACCCCGCATTCACTATATCTGCTCTCCCCGGACCCTGTATTCACTATATCTGCTCTCCCTGGACCCTCCATTCACTATATCTGCTCTCCCCAGACCTCGCATTCACTATATCTGCTCTCACCGGACCCTGCATTCACTATATCCGCTCTCCCCGGACCCTGCATTCACTATATCCGCTCTCCCCGGACCCCGCATTCACTATATCTGATCTCCCTGGACCCTGCATTCACTATATCCGCTCTCCCCGGACCCTGCATTCACTATATCCGCTCTCCCCGGACCCCGCATTCACTATATCCGCTCTCCCCGGACCCCGCATTCACTATATCTGATCTCCCCGGACCCTGCATTCACTATATCCGCTCTCCCCGGACCCCGCATTCACTATATCTGATCTCCCCGGACCCTGCATCCACTATATCCGCTCTCCCCGGACCCTGCATCCACTATATCCGCTCTCCCCGGACCCTGCATCCACTATATCCGCTCTCCCCGGACCCCGCATTCACTATATCCGCTCTCCCTGGACCCCGCATTCACTATATCTGGTCTCCCTGGACCCCGCATTCACTATATCCACTCACCCTGGACCCCGCATTCACTATATCCGCTCTCCCCGCACCCTGCATTCACTATACCCGCTCTCCCCAGACCCCGCATTCACTATATCCGCTCTCCCCGGACCCTGCATTCACTATATCCGCTCTCCCCGGACCCCGCATTCACTATATCCACTCTCCCCGGACCCTGCATTCACTATATCCGCTCTCCCCGGACCCTGCATTCACTATTTCCGCTCTCCCCGGACCCCGCATTCACTATACCCGCTCTCCGCAGACCCCGCATTCACTATATCCGCTCTCCCCGGACCCTGCATTCACTATATCCGCTCTCCCCGGACCCTGCATTCACTATATCCACTCTCCCCGGACACCGCATTCACTATATCCACTCTCCCCGGACACCGCATTCACTATATCCGGTCTCCCACAGTACACAGAACATGCAAATGCAATTGTTTTAGTGAAAATAAACTGCTAAATCCCTTTTCTCATTAGCAGTATATTGCAGTCTTGTGATGTCTATCAGTGTCCAGCAGAGCACTGGTAAAAGATTGTAGGAGGAGTTTTCATTTTGTTCTGGGAGGATGGAGGACCCCTGACCTTTGTCTGGACAGTGCTGACTGGCTCTGTGCTGATCACGTGCAAAAAAAATAAACCTCTCTAGCAATACACACCAAACTGAGCATGTGCAGAGTGACACCACACAATATGTCGTATCAGGAGATAAGAGGGGGGAATTGGAAGAAGGAGAGAATCAGAGAAGATGGGATCAAACAACCTTTTTACACAATGCAGAGGATGAACCCGTTAGATTCCACAGTGAGTATAACAAGCATACTTTAATGAATATACAGACTGATTGTACTGTTGGGGGTTTAATAACACTTTAGGTCCATCTCTAACTTGGCATACAGAGACAGGCAGAGTGCAGATTTCCTGCCCTGCAATAGTGTGGCAGAGCGGCATATTTGCTACTGCTATCCTCTGCCTGTCACTGCTATAGAACCAGCAGCCTCCCTGCAACCAGTGATGCTGAAGTGGGTGGAGCCTGATGAGAAAGCTGAAACACTAGTTCCCCTATCAGGTCCCCTCTTGCCTTGTGATTGACAGCAGGTAGTGGATGGATTCTGTAGCCAATAGCAGACTGTCTGTTGACTAAGGATCTGCCCTCCACCTGCTCTCAGTCACAAGGAGAGCGCCCCTGATGGGGAACTGGTGTCTGTGAATTCTCATCAGGCTCCACCCCCTAGGTACACAACTGTCAGACAGAGCAGCGGTGGGAAGTGCAGTTGTGTTGAGACTGGAGTGCCCATATGGATGATCTCAGTTGCATCTCCACATGTAGTGTGTGCCCCAGATTCATGTCTCTGACTACAACCGGAAAAGGAATCTGCCTCCTTCACTGACTTCTGTTGTGTGAAGGTGTGTCACAATTCTAAAGAGGGTTGCAGACATTTTTTATGAATTCCCCTGGCTGTCAGCTCCTCTATCTACTCCATCAGACACAGACAAATGGCTGTTATAATGGCTTTTTATGTGCCATCCCCCTCACTATAACATTCTATACTGATGGGACTGGCACATAAAAAAACCTCCATTATTGGTCCTTCAAAGTCACTTGCCCCAGGAGGTACATTATTGTCAGCTGGTTGCAAAGAATGACTGCATGAATTTGTATCATGCTGAGATTGGTATGGTCCAATGCTTTTTCAAACCAGTAATGGTTTGCTTACAGCTGACAAAACTGGAAGCCATTCCAGTCCCCGATCAGCTATATGGATATCTGGTTGCATTTCCAGACTCCCAGGTGGGACAGGAGAAACCGGGAAGGTGGCAGGGAAGGGGATCCCCTCCCGGAGTTTCTAAAAGCAATCCAGGGGCTATTTAGCCGCTAGGATTGCTTTTACAAAAAAAAAGCATTGTCAGCTCTAAAACAACAATACAGGATAATGTCTGCAGCTGTAGGCAACATCCTGGTATAACCACTGAAATTGGTTCAAGTGGTTAAAATGAATGTAAGCCCTAACTGGATAACATTTGTATTGCTCACTGCACTGTGCATTACACACAAGAAACATGTTTTTTTATTTAGAAGACACTTCTTTCAGCTTTTTATCCTACTTTACATCTCAGTGCTACTCCAGGTATAGTTGTATAGCATTTATCAGGGCAGATTTCCTCATGCTGACAATAGTTGACCATGTCTATGTAATGTGTGTTGAAACTGCCACTTGTAGTCACAAATAAAAGTCTGTGTGAAAGGTTAACAACTCAGGAGTAGAGTTGACAGACAGCGACAGAGCATTGTCATACCACACCACTCAAAAAAATAAAAGGAACATTTTTTAATCCGAGTCTAGCATCAAGTCAGTTTAAATCCTGGGATATTGATCTGGTCAGGTGAGTAGCAGAGGGGGTTGTTCATCAGTTTCAGCTGCTTTGGTGGTAATGAAATTAACAACAGGTGCACTAGATGGGCAACAGTGAGATAACCCCCAATACAGTAATGGTTTTACAAGTGGAGCCCACTGACATTTTTTTCCCATCTCATCTATTCTGACTGTTTTTCACTAGTTTTGCATTTGGCTAGGGTCAGTGTCACTACTGGTAGCATGAGGCCATACCTAAACCCTACAGAGGTTGTACAGGCAGTCCAACTCCACCAGGATGGCACATCAATATGTGCCATTGCCATAAGGTTTGCTGTGTCTCCCAGCACAGTCTCAAGAGCATGGAGGAGATTCCAGGAGACAGGCAGTTAACCCATCAGCAGGACCGGTATCTGCTCCTTTGTGCAAGGAGGAACAAGATGAGCCCTGCCAGAGCCCTACAGAATGACGTCCAGAAGACCACTGGTGGGAATGTCTCTGACCGAACAATCAGAAATAGACTTCATGAGGGTGGCCTGAGGGCCCAACGTCCTCTAGTGGGCTCTGTGCTCACTGCCCAGCACCATAGAGCTGGATTGGCATTTCCCATTGAACACCAGAATTGGCAGGTCCACCACTGGCACCCTGTGATTTTCACAGATGAGAGCAGGTTCCCCCTGAGCACATGTGATAAATGTAAAAAGGTCTGGAGGAGCCGTGGAGAATGTTATGCTGCCTGTAACATCGTTCAGCATGACAGTTTTGGTGGTGGGTCAGTGATGGTCTGGGGAGGCATATCCATGAAGAGATGCACAGACCTCTACAGGCTAGATAATGGCACCCTGACTGCCATTAGGTATGGGGATGAAATCCTTGGACCCATTGTCAGACCCTAGGCTGGTGCAGTGGGTCCTGGGTTCCTCCTGGTGCACAACAATGCCCGGACTCATGTGGCGAGAGTATGGAGGAAGTTCCAAGTGGATGAAGGAATTGATACCATTGAATGGCCTCCACGCTCACCTGACCTAAATCCAGTAGAACACCTCTGGGATGACATGTTTCAGGCCAGGTTGCACCTCAGACTGTCCAGGAGCTCAGTGATGCCCTGGTCCAGATCTGGGAGGAAATCCCCCAGGACACCATCCGTCGTCTCATTAGTAGCATGCCCCGATGTTGTCAGGCATGTATGCAATCACATGGGGGCCATACAAACTACTGAGGACCATTCTGAGTTGCTGCAATGACATTTCAGCAAAATGGACTCACCTGCTGCATCATTTTTCACTTTGATTTTCGGGGTGTCTTTGAATTCAGTCCTCTGTAGGTCGATCATTTTCATTTCCATCAAACGATGGGGCATCCTTACATTCCTCACCTATCACCCCATCCATGTCAGTATATAGATCCAGCAGGAGATTTCTCCCCATTGAGATCTGATGGGTTTTCAAAGTCTTCCTTTCATTTTTTGAGCCGTGTATAACTTGTGGTAATTTAGTAGCTGATCGTTATTTTATAGGAAGAATGTTAATGGCAGGATTACCAGGGATGATACTAAAGACAGCTGCAGATTAAAACAAAAAATAATAAAATTAAAATTAACATGTCATTATTATTATTATACAGGATTTATATAGTGCTAACAGTTTGCTCAGCGCTTTACAAAATGAAGGCAGACATTACAGTTACAATACAATCTGGTACAAGAGGAAACAGAGGGCCCGGCTATCAATCAGCAATTATGAGATGAGATTTTTTTTTTTTAAGAGAAAACGTCAGCACAGTATCACTGATATCATTGGATTTTCATAAAAAAAAAACAATCAGCAATAGCCATCATCATATTCCTCCGATAGCATAATTATTTTACCCTTCCCCTTCCCTCCCCCCACCCCTTCCCCCTCCCCTTTCCCCTCTTTCTTCTCATCTCTTTAATCATTATGAAAAACAAGCAAACAAACAAACAAACAAACAAACAAACATAACCCCTCATAAGAATACAATATCTATTCTATCTATTAACCTCACCCACCCCTACTCCACCCCCCATTCTCCCCTAACCCCCCTCCCCTACTATTCTAATATCTATCTGTATCTAGTACTATTCCTTTTTTTTCTCTCCTTCCCTTTAGGCCATTATACCTTCTTTAAAACTTCCAAATTTTCTATACTACCCCCTTTGCTCTAATTAATTCAATATACATTTCCGAGATCTTAAATTTCATCCAACCACTTCATGTTCTCCTCAACATCTCCATTTTATCCTCCTCTATACATCTCAATTCCTCCATTCGAGCAATGCCCTCCACTCTATCTATCCAATCTACAATCTTTGGGGCCTCCTTCACCTGCCAATATATGGGAATCAAACCTTTTGCTGCACTTATCAAATGATACAAAACTTTATTATTTCGTAGTCCCGAAGCAGGCTCAAAGTAATAAACTAGACATTTCCACGGGTCTCCCTGGATATATACCCCACATATTTCTTGGATATATAATGCTATTTCCCTCCAGTAACACTTCACTTTTGGGCAGCTCCACGATATATGCTTCATACTACCCCTCCACAACCTCTCCAACACCAGGGGGAGCTCTCTACTTGCTGTTTATGGGCCACGCTTGGGGTTATATACCATCTCGCTAATTCATTTCCACCGTACGCATATTTGTTGCCATATGTGTTGTATTAAAAATATTTTTTCTTTTCTGCAAGTTCATTTCTACTCCAAGTTCCTTCTCCCATTTGCTTACATACCCAGGGGGATCTATCCCATCTAAGTCCATAAGGATCTTGTATATCCTAAAGGTGATGTTTTTTGGGGTTCCAACCCCATTCATTAGTTTTTCCAGAGGATTCATTTCCTCCAATGACCTCATCAGTTGGGGTAGGCTTGCCACGTTGGGGTAGGCTTGCCTCCTTTCATCCAACATATTAAATAAATCTTTCTTTTTTTAACATTTGAAACGTGCTTATTTTCCCTCCTTTTACAATATCTTTCAAACATGCACTCTTATCTTTTATCCGTTTCCCCCTATTTTAACATTTCCTGGTGCAAACAATTCTGTACAAATTTCTGTAAAAAAATTAGACAATGGTATCAACAACGAGTTGTATTTTCATTTTTCCTTACTGTGAATTCTATCCCAAGTGTCTAATACAATCCTAGACATCTTACTCGTGCCTACACCTAATGTTCGAAACCTATGTGGTATCCATATCATCTTCTGTAATTGTGTTTTACTTAATTCCTCTATTTTTACCCAACTTTTCCTTTGCATATAAAAGACCAATCCACAACTTGTGATAGCAATATTGCTGTGTAATAATTCTTCACTTTAGGTAATCCCAATCCTCCATTCCCCTTTGCTCTACATAGCATCTCATGGCTTATTCTAGGTCTCTTATTAGCCCAGATGAATTTTGTAATCATCTTTCTAACTATGGCAAAGAAAGCTCCTGGGAGGGCAATCGGGAGCATTTGAAATTTATATATAATTTTTGGGAGTAACACCATTTTAACTAGGTTTATTTGTCCAATCCATGAGGCCCCACCCCTTGCTAATCTTTTTAGCTCCTCTTTTATTTCATTTATCAGAGGGATATAAGTTGCCTGATATAATTTTTTTAATGAGGTGGCTAATTTTACTCCAAGATAGTCTATTTTATTTTCCCTCCAGGTAAATGAAACTGCTTTTTGTATATTTTTCTTATCTTTCACTGATAAATAAGATTTCTGATTTCCCAGGGTTTATCTTCAAGTTTGATATCGCCCCATATTGTTTTAATTCTTTTATTAGGTGGTAAACTTATTATAGGGTTGGTGACATAGAACAGCACATCATCTGCAAACGTGGCGGCTTTATGTTCCATGTCTCCTACTTTTATCCCTCTTGTATCATCACACTTCCTAATACTTTCCAGGAATGGCTCTACTGTCAGCACATACAATAATGGGGAAAGGGGACATCCTTGTCTGGTTCCATTGTGCATCTTGAAGAATTGTGAAAAAGCTCCATTTACCTTTACCGCCGCTGCTGGTTCCTTGTATAAACCCTTAATCCAGTTCAACATCTTAATTCCCAATCCCAACTTTTCCAAAGTATTGAACATAAACTCCCAGTTAACCCTGTCAAAGGCTTTTTTGGCATCAATAGACAATAATATTACCAGGGTTTTTTCCTTTATAACTTTTTGAACCAATTTGAATTGATATTGCTTCGAATACAGTTTTACATTGGTATTTCTAGTTAAATGAGGAAGATTGTCTATTGAATATTGCTGTATCTCTCTAAGTATCTTATATCTTTTTTGGGGGGAATTTAATCCTTTCACATTATAAGTCAAAAACTTGATCTCTTTCATTATTCTCTTTGTTATTTTGACCCAACACCTTCCTTTCACATGCACATAGATACAAATAGTTCCTCTTCATCCTTTTTTCCCCCCTCCCATTCCTCGTTCCCACCCCCCTGGCCTACTATTAGCCATATAATCTGTCTAAAAACAACCTTCCTAGCGATTCCTATATAAGGGTATAACTCATAGCATGGCGACCCATCCATCACCTGGTCTGATGTCCTACCAGGTCCCAGTGAACAGCCCTGTACCGTTTCTGTCGGGACGAAAAACCCGCCCCTTCACTTAAGCCCACTTATCGCACTCCATTGCCCCTCAGGAGTACAATCCATTGGGGTATATATTATTTTGATAATCCTTACTCGGACCTATAGAGAGAGAAGAGGAACTGGGCAAAGGAGAGAGAAAAAAAACCCAAGAAAGAGGGATGGAAAAGGGAAGGAGACAGAGTTAAAAATAATCTCCCGCACCTCCCATCACTCCTCTACTTTCCTGTCCCCCCATCTGCCCAATTCCCCTCCCTCCCTTTTGCTCCTCTTCCTTCTATTTCCTCCTCCCTGGAACCTGTTGCCACCATCCTGACCTATGAACCTCTTTCTCCCTATCTTCCTCCATCCATCCCGGGACTGAGATTCTCTGTAATTCTAGCTTATCACAAAAATTGTTAAAGTCTTCAGGGTAACTCAGTCTTGCCGATCTTCCATATTTCCAGCCATTTAAGGAAGCAGGCGACCCCCAGTTGTATCTAATTTATTTTCTCTCTCATATGAATCAATAAAGGTTTTAGAGACCTCCTCCTAGCCAATATCTCTGGGGCCATATCTTCATAGATCTGTAGACTGCTTCTTCATATTTTATCTCGGGAAAATCTCGTATCCCTTTCCAAATCTTTTCTCTATCTCCCAGTTTCTGGAACCTCACAATCACATATCTTGGACTTTCCATAGGCATTTCCTTTGGGCGTCTAGTCCTATATACTCTGTCCATTTCTAGTGTATCGATCATTCCTCTACCCATTAATGGGTTACAGATTTTTTTTTTTTTCCTAGCAGGTCCTCCTCTTGCCCCGCTGGTTCTGGCAACCCTCTAATCCTTAAATTATTCCTTCTGAAACAATTCTCTTGTTCTTCCAATTTAAGAAATAATTCTCTATGTTCTCTAAACTTCTCTTCCATTTGCTTCTCTAAATCTTTAATTTTCTTTTCCTCTGATTATCTCTTAATTTCCTCCATTTGCCCCAACAAGTGACTCAAATCTCCATGTAGATTCCCGATCTCTTTTTTCAACACATTCTCCATTTTTGTGAACATTTCAGATAGATCTAATTTTGAAATTGATTAAGCCATGTCCCCTTCTTGGTCTGTTCTTCTTTTTTGTTCTCCCATATTTTCTACATAAGAAAGATCTCTATCCTGATTCTCCTCTGTCGTCCCCTAGGACAGTCTATGTTGATCCCTTCCTAAATTGGGATGCCTTACTTGTTCATTATCTTCATTTTGGAGTTCAGGGCTTTTTTTCTCTTGGGTAGGCAATATTTTTTTATATTTGAGGAACTTGCTGTTAATTGAGGGGTTTTTACGCCCCCTCCTTTAGACGCTTTACTCCTCATTTTATCTTCCTTTTCTTCTTTCTCTTTCTTCTTCCCCCCCCCCTTTCCTTTCCCCTCCTTGTTTGCTCTTCCCTCTTCTCTCTCCTTCCCCACTTCTTCCTCCGTGAACTAAATTACTCATTGTGTTTCCTTGTCACTCCTCAGTCAAGAAGGCAATCATGTTATACTAATTTTCAAATTGCACACTATCCGAGTAATACATAGTCCTACTATGTCACATTATTCTTTTAAGTCTTCTCCTGTTTTTCCTCTTCAAATAACTACCACTGTTCTATTACACAAAGTTCCCTTTCTATATGCTCTTTTTCAACATGCCCACTAGGGGCTGATATAGTACTTTTTATTATCTCTCTTTAAAACTTTACAAGGACATATATTTCATCTTTGCGTTTATATAGTGGTTTCATGCAAAAAGCTATAATTTTCCAAAGACAGGTGAAATACACATATAAAATGCTGAAGCCTATGATTTTCCAGGGACAGGCAAGATACACATATGGAGCGCTGGGCCTGTAGTTTTCCAGCATTAAGCGGGATATCAGCATGAATCTCTAGCGCCTGTAATTTTCCAGGGACAGGAGAGAGATATTTAAGGCACACTGAGACCTATAGTCTTCCAGGAACAAGGGAGACTCAGGTATAGATCGCTGGGACTTATAGTTTTCCAAAAACAGGAGTGGTGCAAGTATAGAGTGCTGGGACCTGTACTACTCCAGTAACAGGAGAAATAGTAATATGAAGCGCTGTGACCTGTAGTTCTCCAAGGACTGAATTGAGTATTAGAGCCAGACCCAAAACTAAACAAGAGTAGTGATATGTGGTGTGTCCATAGCAGTGCTTTAGGAGTTAAACTGGAGTTATATAAGGCATGCTTAGACCTGTAGTCTTCCAGAGACAAGGGAGACTCAGGTATAGGTCGCTGGAATTTATAGTTTTCCAAAAACAGGAGTGGTGCAAGTATAGAGTGGTGGGACCTGTGGTACTCCAGTAACCGGAGAAATAGTAATATGAAGCGCTGTGACCTGTAGTTCTCCAAGGACTGAATTGAGTATTAGAACCAGACCCAAAACTAAACAGGAGTGGTGATATGTGATGTGTCCATAGCAGTGCTTTAGGAGTTACACTGGAGTTATATAAGGTACGCTGAGACCTGTAGTCTTCCAGGAACAGGGGAGATTCAGGTATAGATTGCTGGGACTTATAGTTTTCCAGAAATAGGAGTAGTGCAAGTATAGGGTGCTGGAACCTATAGTTCTCCAGTAACAAGAGAAATAGTAATATGGAGTGCTGTGACCTGTGGTTCTCCAAGGACTGAATGGAGTATTAGAACAAGACCCAAAACTAAACAGGAGTGGTGATATGTGATGTGTCCATAGCAGCCACTCAAAGATCTGCTCTGCTCTGACTCCACCACAAACATTGATCTCATACGTCCCCCAGCTCAGCTCATCTGTCCGGTCCCAGGTTTCAGGTAGGGGAAAATCTTCACCACACGGTCCACATGATTGCCTCATGCTGCACAACAGCGGGTCAGCGTCCCTGACCTCCATGCTGCTCACGGCCCCATGCTACGGCTCCTCCCCTTCCTAATTATGAGATGAGATTTTGATGTTTGAGTTAGGATTAACTGTATTTTTTCATATGAAAGACAAGTTAGAGTTTGAATGTAATACACTTATTATTGTTTTATATATATATTTTTTTTTTAAGATTTCCATGTCTTGTCTATTCACACAGACTAGCTTACTGTTGGTATGAACATTTCACCTCTATTCAAAAGATAAAAAGTTAAAACAGCTCACATAACACAGATACCAAGCTTGTAGGCATGAGCAAGAGGTCAGTTTTTTTCAAATGTGCCTGCCCAGTCCTGATACAGGTATGTAGGAGGATCTTTATAAATTACCAAAAATGTCTACAAAATGATTCTCCAAATGGGATCAAGGTTAGAGGGTTTGATCTTCCATTAGTGTCTGGAAGAGGTGGAATTTGTTGCACTTTCCTGTAAATGGCTTTGACTAGAATAACACTTTCTGTTTCTGGGAAATCACTTAGCAGTGTTGTGTTTTATGTACCTTTATTGGACATGTATACAGATAAAATATTTGCAGATGCTGGAGGACATGATGTGACCTGAAATCCTTCAGTTAATGTATGTAAGTATGGGTCATAGTCCTGTGACTGGAGATAGTGTTTAGTTACTGTGGACTATCTAACGACTATTTATTTCAGGGTTATAGTACATAATCGGCTATTTGCAGCCATTGGATGATATGATACGGTCTTAAACCTCCAAGTGACTGAGCTAATTAGAATAACACTTTTTTGTGTATGTAACATACTTATTATTGTTACATGTCCAGTGGCAACTTACTTTCAGGATCATGCCACTTCTGACACTATCCTAGGTTGGAAATTGTCTGGGGAAGTCTCTTGTATTTATAGTACATCCTTGTACATTAATATTTTATTGTCCTAGTGAATGTGTTTTTCTCCATTCTTCTTTTGAAGGATACATATAGCTCATATAAAAGAACCTTCTAGGGTAGCTTGGCAGGCTTCCCATCGAGTACGGTCAGAGGTTTCATCGTCATCATCTCACAAAAAATTGTGAAATAAAATTTGGTATCCAAAAATTATTGCTAACCCCCTATATATACAGTGGGGATCGAACGTTTGGGCACCCCCATAAAGAAGCCAAGGAAAGATGGAAAAATCTCTAAAAGGCATCAAATTACAGATTAGACATTCTTATAATATGTCAACAAACGTTAGATTTTATTTCCATCATTTACACTTTCAAAATAACCGAAAACAAACAAATGGCGACTGCAAAAGTTTGGGCACCCTGCAGAGTTAATATCTTGTACTGCCCCCTTTGGCAAGTATCACAGCTTGTAAACGCTTTTTGTAGCCAGCCAAGAGTCTTTCAATTCTTGTTTGAGGTATCTTTGCCCATTCTTCCTTACAAAAGTCTTCCAGTTCTTTGAGATTTCTGGGCTGTCTGTCACGCACTGCTCTTTTAAGGTCTATCCATAGATTTTCAATTATGTTGAGGTCAGGAGATTGTGAAGGCCATGGCAAAACCTTCAGTTTACGCCTCTTGATGTAATCCCCCGTGGATTTCGAGGTGTGTTTTGGATCATTATCCATTTGTAGAAGCCATCCTCTCTTTAACTTCAGCTTTTTCACAGATGGCATCAAGTTACCATCCAAAATTTGCTGAAATTTTATTGAATCCATTTTTCCTTCTACTCGTGAGATGTTCCCTGTGCCACTGGCTGCAACACAACCCCAAAGCATGAGTGATCCAACCCCATGCTTAACAGTTGGACAGAGGTTCTTTTCATTAAATTCTGTGCCCCTTCTTCGCAAACGTACCTTTGCTCATTCCGGCCAAAAAGTTCAATTTTAACCTCATCGGTCTACAGAACTTGTTTCCAAAATGCATCAGGCTTGTCTATATGTTCATTTGCAAAGTTTTTTTTGTGGTGAGGACGTAGAAGAGGTTTTCTTCTGATGACTCTTCCATGAAGACCATATTTGTACAAGTATCTCATTATAGTGGAATAGTGTACCACAACTCCAGTGTCTGCCAGATCTTTCTGGAGGGATCGTGCAGTCAAACGTGGGTTTTGAATTGTTTTTCTCACAATCCTGCGAGCTGTTCTGTCTGATATTTTTCTTGGTCTTCCAGATCTTGCTTTAACTTCCACTGTTCCTGATGACTGCCATTTCTTAATTACATTCCAAACAGAGGATATTGACATCTGAAAACGCTTTGCTATCTTCTTATAGCCTTCTCCAGCTTTGTGAGCGTCAACTATTTTCAGTTTCAGTTTTCTAGACAACTGCTTAGAAGAACCCATGGTGCTGATTGTTGGGGCAAGGTCAGATGAGTCTGGGCATTTAAAACCTTTGAGATTGACATCACCTGGTCTTCCCAGACGATGATTGAGAACAATCCATGACACTGGCAGGTCTCAGCTTTGCAAAGGGGGCAGTGCATGCTATAAATTCTGCAGGGTGCCCAAACTTTTGCAGACGCCATTTTTTGTTTTCTGTTATTTTGAAAGTGTAAATGATGGAAATAAAATCTAACTTTTGTTGACATATTATAAGAATGTCTAATCTTTAATTTGATGCCTTTTGGAGATTTTTCCATCTTTCCTTGGCTTCTTTATGCACATTAATACAAATTTTTAGCTGGGGTGCCCAAACTTTCCATCCCCACTGTATATATATATATATATATATATTATGACACAACAAAAGTCCCAGTTTCACCCTTAAAAGTCCAAAAATATAAGTAATAAACCTTTTAAGTGTCAGTGAAAAAATTAAAAAAGATCCAAAAATACCAAACAATTATTCACCCAAGTTCTGATTCATCATCCCCGTGTATATCCAAAAAGGCATAAACCTCCGAAAAAAAAGAAACTATATAGTGTAATTGTAGCAAGCGTACACACAGAGATGGTTGCGGTTCAACCATTTTGGCTTCAACCTCCATCTTGGCAAAGGATCCCCCATCTTGTACAAACATACTTTCCCCTCATTCTCCCCCTTTCCTCTCTGTTCATACACATTGACATATGGCCCCTGGATTAGGAGTGTCACAGGAGGCCAGAGCCCAGCACAATGCTATGAACTATAAAACCCCCAAGAGAGCTGTGGCCTCCCTGTCCAAAGAACCTGTGCAATTTAACACCTCGTAAAAGATAATGTCAGCCTTCCCAGGAGTTCAAGCACATTCCAAGGAAGCACAACCAGATAACATTTTTAAAAATCCATTTTTCCCCTATGTCTCATATCTTGGAATATGAGAGACGTACACAAAAAACAGGCATATCGTCAGATTGGCCAAGAGGAGACAAACAGTTTGATAGGTCACTCTGGCTGAAATACATAGGAAAGCAGAAAAGTAGATCTTGTGAACCATGCTGTGTAGAATTTCATATTTCATATCTAATCAATCCTCAGATGTGTCTGCATAATCTACCCGTGGGTGGAGTGTCAATTGTGCATAGGAAAAGTTATGAGCCAAAATATGAACCAAAAGAGATTTTGGCTCTAGTTTAGGTCTACGCCCAGACCTTCCTGCCCTAAACGGGGTATTGGTCCTTGACTTCAGAGACACCCCCTGCTGGGGAACTACAAAATGAGCTGTCAGGCCTAAGAGAGCTAAGTTGAAGAATTCTCCCGGTGACCATCGAAACAGAGGGAGATCAAAGCACCCTTCTGCTCTGAAACTTGATCTAGGCTGTAGGGGGTGCCCTGGTGTTCCTGAGTGGCTGCTCTCCGCAGAGCTCCTTCCTCCGCCTGCACTCAGAGCTGGGACCAGGGGACAGCATGGAACAGGGAGAGAAGTGTTGGAGAGGAAAGAACCTGGAGGAGGTGAGCTGTGTTGTGTTCTCTGGGCTCTCCCTCCTGTCGTTCTAGCAGGACATGATACACGATCACTGACGGATCATATGGGACTGCACACACAGTATGATTACCACCCCTTGCCCACATTTCCTGCTGCCCGGAGATCAGCAGCCTTTGGAGAAGGTTATCATAGTGTGTGTGTGTGTGCAGTCCCATATGATCTGAGAGAGAGAGAGGGAAGAGAGAGAGATAGAGGGGGGTGGGGGGGTGAGAGGGAGAGGGAGAGAGAGAGGGGGGGAGAAAGGAGAGAGAGGGAGGAGAGAGAGAGGGAAGAGAGGGGGGAGAGGGGAGAGAGAAGAGAGTGAGGGAGGAGAGATAGAGGGAGAGAGAGAGAGGGGAGAGAGAGAGGGGAGAGAGAGAGGGGAGAGGGAAGAGAGGGGGGGAGAGAAGACAGAAGAAAGGGAAGAGATAGGGGGGAGAGAGAGAGAGGGAGGGGGGAAGAGGGGGGAGAGAAGGAAGAGAGATTAGAGATAGGGGGTGGGAAAGGGAGGGAGAGAGAGAGAGAGATTAGAAGGAGGGAGGGAAGAGAGAGATAGAGGGGGAAAGAAGAGAGAGAGGGGGCGAGAAAGAGGGAAGGGAGAGGGGAGAGAGAGGGAAGAGAGAGAAGTGAGAGGGAAGAGAGAGGGGGGGAGAGAGAGGGGGGGAAGAGAGATGAAAGAGAGATGGAAGAGAGAGAGAGGAGAGAGAGGGGGGAGAGGGAAGAGAGAGGGAAGAGAGAGAGAGGAGAGAGAGGGAAGGGAGAGGGGAAGAGAGAGAGGGGGAAGAGGGGGGGGAGGGAGGAGAGAGAGGGAAGAGATGGGGAAGAGAGAGAGGGAAGAGAGGGGGGGAGAGGGAAGATAGAGGGGGGAAGAGAGCTAAAGAAGAGAGACGAGAGAGGGAAGAAAGAGAGATGGAAGAGAGAGAAGAGAGAGAGAGGAGAGAGGGAAAAGAGAGGAAGGGAAGAGAGAGAGAGAAAGGGGGAAGAGAGGGGATAGACAGAGAGGGAAGAGAGAGAGAAAGAGAGGGAAGAGAGATAAGAGAGAGGGAAGAGAGAGAAAGAAGAGAGAGAGAGAGAAGAAAGAGAAGAGAGACAGAAGAGAGAGAAAGGGAAGAGAGAGAGAAAAAGAGGGAAGAGAGGGGAGAGTGAGAGAGAGGGAAGAGAGAAGAGAAAGAGAAGGGAGAGAGAAAGAGAGAAGAGAGAGAGGGAAGAGAGAGAGAAAGAGGGAAGAGAGAGGGAAGAGAGAAGAGAAAGGGAAGAGAGAGAGAGAAAGAGGGAAGAGAGAGAGGGAAGAGAGAGAGAAAGAGGGAAGAGAGAGAGGCAAGAGAGAGAGAGGGAGAGAAAGAATCATATATACATACACACTCTTATTGAACTCTCTTGCTCTCTCATTGGGGGGAGGGGGGGGGGGCAAAATTTGTGTGTTGCCTAGGGCAGCACAAAATCTAAATACACCACTGAATGTCTCACTACTAAAATACTGCATGACTTCATCATAGAACTCATGGTGGATTTTAGTAACTGAGCGGGATCTCACCACATACTCAGATGCAGGAAGATACCGCCTTGTGAATTGTTCATGTTCAAAGTTTGCGGTTGAACATTCTGTAGGTTCGGATGTTCGACCGCAAACCAAACAGGGAGGTGTTTGGCCCATCACTAGTATTCAGTAAAAAATACAATCAAATACATTTTTCTTGTTGTAATGTGATGTATTGAGTGGAGGTGAACTGAGTCATCCTTCCTCCCATTTCTAGATGCAGACCTCTCACATTCTTTACCCTTTCTCATCCACAATCTCATCTCAATTTGCAAACAACTAGTCATTAAACCAATGATCTCTTCTTTACCCACAAGTTATGATTTTATTTAACATCTTATTCTGGAATATTCAAAGACTTAACTCTAAGGCCCCTGTCCTTTTTCCATGCGGACCTGATCGAACCCTCCAGTCACCCCTATGGGCTGGCAAGTGTAAATAGATTTGGGCCCTTTACACCCACCTACCTCCAATCCAATCTGGGATACACCCCCCTCCATCTAAGCAGTTTGGATCATATGGCACTCGGGCTCTGTCCTTGTCTGCTCTGCATAAGTGTGTCATCCACACGCTCTGCTTTGATCAGCAGGGAACCAGAGGACTGATCACCCTGCTGATCAAAATGGAGTGAAAGGGGCCTATGGTAAATAAGTTATTGGCGTTAAAATAAATCTCTATTTATCTAAAATATAATTTTACTACTTCCGTTCCGTCATCTTGACAAAAGAGTGTGACTGTGTTGTGATCCCCAGTGTGCATGCCAAAGGAACGTGTCGCATCACGATGCCCAGTGATGTCATTACACTGGCGTGTGTTCCATGTGCGCCTCAGCCCTCACTTCCAGGTTTCCACCATCTTTCCGACTCTGCCTGGATGGGTGACAAAGGATCTGCAGCAACACAGCGGTATACACCGCTACACTGAGGCGATCTCCCCTGGATGGACTTAGATGTGCTTTTACTCTACTGCTCTCATGTATGTGGCTTTTTATTGTGTGCAATAAACAGAGATTGTAAGTCTACACTTGTTTTCCTGGAACAAGCTTCTATCCAGACTAAGGCTGCCTGAAGTGGATGGACTCTACCTTAACCTCCTTGGCGGTATGATTCTTTCCGATTTTTTGTGCTGAAAGCGGTACCATTTTTTTGCATGGAAATATGCAGTTTTTTATTGTAGGCTGTAATTTTTAGGAATAACTCACTGAAATCTGTCCGAAAAAGAGTCTATTAAACATCCCGGGGATGATAAAACTTGAAACACGAAATCATAAATTATAATTTAATAAATAATCATAAAAAAAAATAATAATAATAAATTTAATTCAATAATATAATCAAACCAAAAACACTGACATTTGAAATACAGAGGCAAATTCGCACATCGCTGAGCAAAGTCGCAAAATCGTTTTCAGTGTCTGATGACGAATTTCCCCACAAATCATTATCACTCAATTCTGCAAGTGGTTCTGATTTACTATCGCTGTTCTCTAGCCGCTCTAAAACCGCGTCTGACCTAAAGGGACGCTTTTTGGCCGCCATGGACTTTTCTAAGTTTCCAGGCAGAAAGAACAATCAGAATGCAGGCAGGGCGCCGGACAAAGCACTCGGGACAAAATGTATGTGAAATGCAGTGAAACAGCAATGACACCAAAAATGTCATTTTTTAAAAATTTCAAATTTCCCGCCGGTTCCGCCGCCCGTAAGTCCCGCCGTCACAGGGACCGGAACACGGAAGCCAGATGCCGGCATCGGCCGGAGGAGATGGACGGGGACACTGCAGGGGACCCATCGTGGGAGCGAAGGACAGGGTAAGCGCTGCAGGAACCCCCAGAGAGCGCCGCATGGTAAGCCCGAGTGTAGCTCAGGGTTACCGCTTTTGGTATAGAAATTTTACCCCGAGCTACACTCGGGAATACCGCTAAGGAGGTTAAGCATATAAGACTGTATTAGGAGCATTATTACTTGCATCTTAGCAGCGTCTTCTTGGCATGATGTTTTTATGCTGTTAAGTATATAAACCCTTGCAGTCTTTATTTACTTGGGGGGCTCTATTGCATACACTCCAATTGTTCTTTTTACAGGTTTAGTGTAACTATGCCTGTTATTATTAGGTTTTGCACCTGGTATTTCTCTTGTTGGGGATTTGTGCAAGGAGGGAGGGTTTGTGCTGGGGGGGGGGTTGATTGGGGGAGGGGGGGTTGTGCTAGGAGGGGGGACTGGGAGAGGATTATTGCTAGAAGAGGGGATTTGTGCTAGAAGGGGGGAATGGGGGTTGTGCTAGGGGGAACTGGGAGGTATTTGTGCTAGGAGGAGGGATTGGGGGGATGAATGCTAAGAGGGGAGATTTGTGGGAGAGGATTTTTGCTGGGAGGGGGATTTGGGGGTGAGGATTTTTGCTGGGAGGGGGATTTGGGTTAGGAGGGGGTTGGGGGGGGGATTTGGGCTAAGAGGGATGTTTTATCTAGGAGGGGGGATTTGTGGGAGAAGATTTGTGCTAGGGGGAGACATTAGGGGTGAGGATTTGTGTTGGGAAGGGGGATTCGGCTAAGAGGGATGTTTGAGCTGGGAGGAGGGATTAGGGGGGATTTGTGCTAGGAGGGGGATTTGGGGGGGATTTGTGATAGGAAGGGGGGATTTGTGCTAGAAAGGGGGGTTGGGGGGTTGTTCTAGGGGGGCTAGGATGGATTTGTGCTAGGAAGGGGGGTTGGGGGGTTGTTCTAGGGGGACTAGGATGGATTTGTGCTAGGAAGGGGGGGTTTGGAGGAGCCTGAACATGGCGGTGTCAAGTAGTAGATATCTGTAGGATTAAACATCCTAGAGACAGAGTGTCAGAGCCTGGGTCCAAACCTGGGCCTTCTGTGGTGAGTGGCGATGTTTCTTCTTGCTGAGTCACCTGGAATGCTAGATAGCTGCCTTGACAATTATTTGGATGATCCTACCTTGATCTTGTTTGTCATGAACCTTGAACCCCTTGCTCCTTTCATAAACTTCCTGATATAAGCCATGTCTCTGCACTTCCTGTTTGCCAGATTACGGTGCTCTCCAGCCAGTATCTTGCTCCTTGCCTTCTCTGCTGTCATCCATAGTTTGCTACCACTTATTATTGACCCTTGGCTTGTTCTCAACTACGCTTCTGCCTGATCCCAACCAGCGACTGCTCATTACCAACCTTGGTTTTTTCTCGACTACGTTTCTGCCTGATCCCAACCTACGACTGCTCATTACCGATCTTAGCTCGTTTACTGACCACGCTTCCGTTTGATCCTTACCTGCTTAATACTCTACTGGACCTTCGCTTGCTCACCTAATGGTGGGGTGATCCTGAGGACCGCGACTTGGTGCTAACACGCAGCAAAATCCATCTCCACCATCAGGAGCTCTGGTGAACACCGGTTAGCACTTAGACTCCACACCTCAGGTGAGCCCACTCCTCTGCCATGGTGACCTGCCTGTGTACCTGTCCTGCTGGTTTCGGTGTAAGCCTTTCAACTGCTAGTATAGTTAGTATAGTGTGGCCTCCTGCTTAATAGGAGACTGATAGGTAAAACATAGCAGCTCTCACGCTCTCTATTTTTCCCACTCCCCATATCCATTGTTCCCTGGTCTTTATGTTCCATCCCAGGGTGCTCCAGGTCTTTATACTCCTAGTCATGCTCACATTTTATGCACTGTTGAACTTTTTAAATTTTAGGCCAGGCAGATAACTTGTTATGTGTATTGCTAATATTTACATCACATTTATATTTATATATATAATATACAGTATATTAGAACATCAGTTGGGGTTGACAACCCTGTTGGGCAGGGAGGGGGCTGGAGGGGTGTGGATGGAGAACCTCTCTCTCTGGTGGGGGGCAAACTGAGTCTTTGCCCCAAGTGAAAGAATGCCTAGCTTCACCATTGACTTCCATTGACATCACATCCTGTTCTTGGAGGTAAGCCATGGCCCCATTTTGAATGAGCCATGATACTGTATATATGTGAGGCTATTGATACTGTTTATTGTGTAAGTGCAACTTTTATACCTTGTTATGGTTTTGTAGCACTACCCCTTTAGGAGTTACTGATGATTTGGGTCCACCTATAGTCCTGCACAGCCAGGCAACATGCATTTTCTCTCAGACTTGCACTCCAGAGACAGTAAACAGTCCTTGAACTTGTTTTTCTTTAACTTTTATTAGGGGTATTGAACTTGGATGGGGTTGAGGGATGCATGAGATGCTCAAGGAACAGTAAACTGAGAACAACTTCTTGGCAACTATGTGCAAGTCCAAGATAGGAAATTTCTCTTCTGGGAGAGCTCTCCAGCCTCTCCTGGTGTAACATCGCAGACCCCAGATAAATCTTCTTCTTATCCAGCTATCTGCAGGAATCCCTGGGCAAGGGGATCCAGTGCTACTGAAAAGAATTTAACAGTCCCAGATATAGAGCGAGTTAGGTTTCCCACCCAAATGCTCTCTCCCCTTTTCTGGCCTGGGGGTGCAGGATTACTCACTCAGCCTTCTTCCTGGGAGCTGGTGGGTTGGTAACTGCTTTCATGCCTTCTGCTGAGCTGGCTCCTTCCCTGGCTTCACAGATGGTCCTCGTGTCATGATCGCGGCATCAGACCCCAGACCTTCTCACCAAACTCGTGACCGAAGGACTGGCTGATCTAAAACCGCGGTGTGACATGCGTAACAATGCCACACCCAGCTGCACCCTGCACAACGATTTTCCAGCTAATGGACAACAGATCGATGTGCTGTCAGCCTGAGCAATTGTTACTGGGTCAGGTTAATTACGCAATTACCCCTTTACACTGCCACCACCTCCTTTTTGTTCAGAGAAAGAGGAAACTCGCAATATTGCTATAACACTATAATAATTGAAATAACCCGGTCATTGACACAAGCCAGTTATACAGAGAGTAGCGTCTCTTTAAAGGCAGGGATTTGTAAATTGCAATTTAGAACTATAGAACTATAGAAACAGTTCAACACTTTCAGAAATAGAGATTTATTACTAAAAGGGTCAAACAGGTGCAATAAAAGATTTACAGAGAAGATGTAACTAAGATATATATATATATATATATATATACAGTCATGGCCGAAATTGTTGGCACCCTTGATATTTTTCCTGAAAATCAAGTATTTCACACAAAAAAGGTATTGCATTAACACATGTTTTGCTATACACATGTTTATTCCCTTTGTATGTATTGGAACAAATATAAAACAGAGGCAGAAAAGCAAATATGACATAATGTCACACAAAACCCCAAAAATGGGCTGGACAAAAGTATTGGCACCCTTAACTTAATATTTGGTTGCACACCCTTTGGAAAACATAACTGAAATCAGTCGCTTCCTATAACCATCAATAAGCTTCTGACACCTCTCACCCGGAATTTTGGACCACTCTTCCTTTGCAAACAGCTCCAGGTCTCTCTTATTGGAAGGACACCTTTTCCCAACAGCAATTTTAAGATCTCTCCACAGGTGTTCAATGGGATTTAGATCTGGGCTCATTGCTGGCCACTTCAGAACTCTCCAGCGCTTCTTTGCCATCCATTTCTGAGTGCTTTTTGACGTATGTTTGGGGTCATTGTCCTGCTGGAAGACCCAGGATCTTGGACGCAAACCCAGCTTTCTGACACTGGGCCCTACAGTGCGACCCAAAATCCTTTGGTAATCCTCAGATTTCATGATGCCTTGCACACAGTCAAGGCACCCAGTGCCAGAGGCAGCAAAACAACCCCAAAACATCATTGAACCTCCACCATATTTTACCGTAGGTACTGTGTTTTGTTCTTTGTAGGCCTCATTCCGTTTTCGGTAAACAGTAGAATGATGTGCTTTACCGAAAAGCTCTATCTTGGTCTCATCTGTCCACAAGACGTTTTCCCAGAAGGCTTTTGGCTTACTCAAGTACATTTTGGCAAACTGTAGTCTTGCTTTTTTATGTCTCTGTGTCAGCAGTGGGGTCCTCCTGGGTCTCCTGCCATAGCGTTTCATTTCATTTAAATGTCGACGGATAGTTCGCGCTGACACTGATGCTCCCTGAGCCTGCAGGACAGCTTGAATGTCTTTGGAACATGTTTGGGGCTGCTTATCCACCATCCGGACTATTCTGCGTTGCAATCTTTCATCAATTTTCCTCATCCGTCCACGACCAGGGAGATTAGCTACAGTGCCATGGGTTGCAAACTTCTTGATAATGTTGCGCACTGTGGACAAAGGCAAATCTAGTTCTCTGGAGATGGACTTGTAACCTTGAGATTGTTGATATTTTGCCACAATTTTGGTTCTCAGGTCCTCAGACAGTTCTCGTCTCCTCTTTCTGTTGTCCATGCTTAGTGTGGCACAGACAGACACACAATGCAAAGGTTAAGTGAACGTCTCTCCTTTTTATCTGCTTTCAGGTGTGATTTCTATATTGCCCACACCTGTTACTTGCCCCAGGTGAGTTTACAGGAGCATCACATGCTTGTAACATTCTTATTTATCCGCAGTTGTGAAAGGGTGCCAATACTTTTGTCCAGCCCATTTTTGGAGGTTTGTGTGACATTATGTCGAATTTGCTTTCTTTCCTCCCTTTTTTTGTTTTGTCCCAATACACACAAAGGGAATAAACATGTGTATAGCAAAACATGTGTTAATGCAATACGTTTCGTGAGAAATACATGATTTCCTGGAGAAATATCAAGGGTGCCAACAATTTCGGCCATGACTGTATATATATGTAAAATATACAGAGGACCATAGCACAGTAAAGAGAGATCAGAGAGAGGTGAAAGGGTTAAAGTACTCGCCAGTAATTCCCCTCTCCTAGGTCTGACAGCCGGTTTTAAAGTTTCCTGGCAGGGGGTGGTTCTGAAGTAACAAACCAATCCCTTGTGCAGGGAGGGATCGTCAGGCGGAATCCTAAACTGGAGACTACATCTTTCAAAATTCATATTCTGGTTCATAACTTCCCAGCTGCACAAGCTACAGTCCACCCGCGGGTATATTATTATGCAGATAAGCCTGGGGATTCTTTAGATATGAATTATGAAATTGTATGCTACACGGTTCGCGAGATCTATTTTTCTGCCTTTCTGTGCACCCGGGATGGGTTACATCAAACTGTTCGCCTGCTCATCGTCCATCCGATGAGATATCCAGCTTTTATGTAGGTCTCTCATATTCCAAGATATAAGACATAGTGGAAAAATTGAGTTTAACAGAGTTTATCTGATTCTGTCACCTCCACTGGGTTAGGCTCCTCAGGTCAGCATTTCTTTCAATTTCTAGGAAGGCTTGTTATCTGTTTTACGAGGTGTGAAACTACACAGGTTCTCAGGACAGTGGGACTCCAGCTCTCCTGAGAGGGGCTTTGTAGCTCTGGGCTCCCTGCTGCTCTAGCCTGCCAGTGACCCACAACCAGGTGTCACGGTGGCTGACAGGAAGGGGGAGGATGAAGAAAAAGATATTTCAGGACGGTTAATCTCTTCGCCAAGATGGATGTTGAAGCCAAAATGGTTGAACCGCGCCCATCTCTGATGCGCGCGTTTGCGACACCTCACTCTGGGGGCTGGTGGGAGTGAGTAATCACCCCTTCCCACTGGACCCCCTCCCAGGCTCCTATATCTCTGCCTGTGCCGCATCTTCCACCCAAACTCTCATGCTGCTGAGCAGGCTCTGTAATGCTTAAAGGCTTTCCTGACCCCATGCCAAGCCTCCTGCCTAGGAATTGGTCAGGATCTCTTAAGTATGCAAACTAGCCCCTCCTCAACCCCACCCAATGAGTTCTAGAGACATCTCCAAGTCTCTAGATCAAGGGGAGGTATCAAGCAACAGATCTGCAGAGCATCTCAGCCCTGACCCTGCTAACTATTGCCCAGGCTGCTACTCAAATTTCTAACTGAAAAAAAAAATAATAATAACTAGCTCCCCCTGGCTATCTAGAGAGGTGCTACAGTTTAATAAATGGTGCTTTCATTATATGGACCCTCTTTTCTTCCCTTACTTATGCCACATGTTGAGAATATGGTTGAATCAGATACTACCAGTGTTGAAGTTGTGGAAGCTTCTTAAAGAGGAGGAGAGCTGCAGAGAAGCAGGAGCAGATGTATAGAGAGCTGTTGTTGACTCACTTGGTAAAACAAGGGGTCAATACAATCTGGTGCGTGCACTGTGTTACCGCTATCTTTCCTCTGCTTGATTCCATCTGGCTTGGGAGTTCTTCTCACTATCAGCAATTTATTGCATAGAAAGGAGAGTGAACTTTCCTCCAGTTAGTCGTGTCCCTATGTTCTTGTTCTTGTCTTCACACTGATAATCCTGCCCTTTTGAACCATATCCCCCTCCCCCTTCACGTAGTTAAATTCTTCAGTAAAGTCTATCCTCTCCCTTTTTTCCTCCAGACTGTGCATACAAAAGTTCCTGAAGTCTTTCCTGATATGTTTTATCCCGAAGACCTTTCACTATTACTGTTTCCAGTGTCTGGACTCATTCTTTCTATCTTATCAATATATTTGTGTAAGTTAAATCTCTAAAACTGGACACAGTATTCCAAATGAGGTCTCACTAAAGATATATTCAGAGTAATCAGGACCTCTTTATCCTGATGGTGACCCCTCTAGTGATATAAAGATCTATATAGAGGAATCAGGGCCTCCTTCCTCCTGCTGGGGACCCCTCTAATGATATAAAGATCTACACAGGAATCAGGAGCTCCTTCCTCCTGCTGTGGATTCCTCTAGTGATATAAAAATCTTTATAGAGGTTTCGGGGCCTCCTTCCTCCTGTTGGTGACCCTTCTAGTGATAACTAAAGGTCTATATAGAAAAATTAGGACCTCCGTCCTCCTGATGGTGACCCCTCTAGTGACATAAAGACCTGTATAGAGGAATCAGGACCTCCTTCCTCCAGCTGGGAAACCCTTTAGTAGGGGTGGGCTGACTTACGATCGACTTCAACATTGGTTGCTCGTGTGTTCGCCGAACACTTGAACGTATGGGGTGTTCAACAGGAAGTTTGCGCCCCATATTGTAATGCGCTTAGGGTCAGGTCAGGTGCAATGCTTTGGCCAATCACAGTTTCAGTTCACAGGAAGAGCCATGATTGGCCAAAATCTTGGTGACTTTGGCCAATCATGGCTCAGGGGCTAAGTCCACACCCCACATAAATAAGGCTGCTTATACAGCAGTCTTTTGCAGTGTTATAGAGGCAGCCTTGTGCGATGTTATAAGTGCAGCCTTGTGTGGTGTTATAGGGGTGCCCAGGCTTTCAAGATCTTCTGAGGCAGGCCAGAAATGTTTGTGGCCATTTCCAGCGGTCATACACGGCCAGTGTTTAGCTGGCTGAAATTCAACAGGAATTCAACCTGCCCACCAACCGACTCATTTGTGACATGACCACTTGGTGGAACTCAACTTTGACTATGCTGCAGTGGCTGCACATGCAGCAGAGGGCCATTAATAAGTATCTGTGTGAATATGGCACAAGGGCAGGCTCTTGGGAGCTTGGCTTCTTTTCGCCATGCCAGAGGCTGCTGATAATGGATGCATGCACTGTCCTGTCACCATTTGAGGAGGCCACAAGGATGGTGAGCCACGACACTGCATGCATCAGTGACACTATCCCTCTAGTCTTCCTGCTGGAGCACATGCTGTGTGGAATCATGGACAGGGCATTTGAGGCTGAACAGCAGGTGGAAGAGGAGGATTTCCTGTCCTCCCAAGGCCCCATTTATGCAGAAACCATTCCTGCAGGGCCGCAGAACACATGGCAGGAGGAGGAAGAGAAGGAGGATTGCAGCAGCATGGAAGTAGAGGATCACATACAGCAGTCTTCAAGGGGTGTTTTCAGTCCCTAGAAATCCAGCCAGGAGTAGTACATGGCTGGGAGGACGTAGTTACTGACAATGTCATCCTCAATGACCCAGAGGACTCAGAATCTTCTGCCTTCTCAAACTTACGCTGCAGGGGCTCCTTGATTCTGTGTAAGGATCCAAGGAATCGTGTTATCAGGGAGAGGGATCAATACTGGCTGGCAACCCTTCTTGATCCTTGTTAGGCTTAGTTCACACTAGCTTTGTCAGCAGGCATCAGACAGGTGTTTGGGAAGCGTTTTTAACGCTTCCCAAACGCCTATGAAAATTCTGCACATGGCAGCACACAGTGCTGTTCACACTGAAGCAGTTGAAGCTTCCCATTCAAGTCTATGGTGCCGCTCCTCAAACGCCTGGCAGGCGTTTGCGAGGTGTTTGCAAGGCGTTTGCGAGATGGTTACGAGGCGTTTGCGGAGTGTTAAGACCACTTGATTTCATTATAGGCATTTGTGGTGCGGTTTTAACGCTTGGCAAATGCCTATCAAATGCCTCAAAACCACGCATAGGGTGTTTGGGGAGCATTTAGGGAACATTTTAGGAGCGTTAAAAAGGTTTCACAAGCGCCTGTCTAATGCCTGTCAAACGCTATAGGGGCGTTTGGCAAAAGTTAGAAATAAGTCAAGTGTGAACGAGCTCTTACAAGGGTAAAGTTGCAGAGCTCAGCCAGTCTTTGCAGAGGGAGCAGAGGATGAAATATCTTGAGGACATCTTAAAAAAAAATTTGTGTAACACCTTTCTAGACAATGGGAGGTTACCAATTCCTGGACAACGTGTTTCTGAGGCTTCATGCTGTCAAAGGAAGAACGTGGTCAAAATGCCATCAAGCTACTGGCCTGTCCTGCATCCAGGTTTTGTGATGGATAAAAGTGTGCGTCTGTCCACAGACTCCATTGACTCAGCTGACATTTATCAAAATGAATCAGTCCTGGATCAACATCAACTACCTTGCCCCTGATGCTGATGTAACTGATTACATTTGTTAGGGATCTGGGATCCCTTGAAGACTGCCTATGCCACCTATCCTATTACTGAATCCTGATTTTGCTAGCTTCCAATAATCTTTTTTGTTTAGGGCACCACCAACACCCTAGGCCAAACTTTTCGGCACTTGTTTCACAGATGCATGTAACATCATTTTTACCATTTTTCTGTAATTGTTAGCAATTTTTAACTGCAGGGCCCAGCAGGAGTAAGTGTGAGGAGTTACAGCGTTCAGGCTCCACCAACACCCAAGGCCAAATTTTTCTGCACCTGTTTGACAGGTGCATGTAATTTCCATTTTTAACCTTTTTTCTCTAATTGTTGACAATTTGTAACTGCAGGGCCCATTCCTTTGCCCACCAATAGTAACTGTGAGGAGTTACAGTGTTCAGGCTCCACCAACACCCAAGGCCCAATTTTTCTGCATTCGTTTGACAGGTGTACATAGTTTGAATTTTTAAAGCAGGGTCCAATCCTGAACTTGTCAAGAATTACTCTGAAGGGTTACGGTGTGAAGGCACCACCAATTGTTCGACCGCCAAACACCCCTCAATGCACTGCGCTCTCACAGTGCACAGTATCCACCCCACTCTATATAAGACAGAGGGGAGAATACTCTCCCTGAAAAAATGAAACAATTAAATACAAAAATAATAATTCAAATAAATAATATAAGCAAAAAATACATTAAAAAATAAATGTGGTATAGATTGGGGGGTTTATAAAGATGTCATTTTTTTAAAATGTCAGTTCTGCTGTAGCAGGTTCTATACATTATACAGATGTGCAATTTTCAAGTAGTTTAACGGAACCCCCAAGGCATGATATTTAAAGGAAAATTTCAAAAAAATGTTTTACTATCAGCAATGACAAATGATTGCCTTTTTAAAAACGGTACTTTTTGAAAAAAAAGTTTTCACTGATTCATGTCCCTCAGGGCAGTACCCCAGTCCCCTTATCACTTTTAAGGCCAATGCCTTGCATATATGCCTTCAAAATTGGCACTTTTCAATTTGCAAGTTCGAGTCCCATAGACTTGCATTAGGTTCGATGTTAGCGGCAAACGTTTGGTCCGTTCGAATGTTCGACCGGGAACCAAACCGGGGGGGTGTTTGGCCCATTACTACCCTCTAGTGATATGAAGATCTATATAGAGGAATCGGGACCTCTTTGCTCCTGCTGGTGACACCTCTAAACACCTGGAACGCTTAGTCTACAATCGCCTGAGCTCCCACCGCACCGACAACAACCTTCTTGACCCTTTACAGTCCAGTTTTCGCTCACTACACTCCACTGAAACTGCCCTACTAAAACTCACTAATGATCTACTAACTGCTAAAACCAATGGCCACTACTCTGCACTCTTACTACTTTACCTCTCTGCGGCTTTTGATACGGTTGACCACCCCCTCCTCCTCAAAAAACTCCACTCTCTTGGCCTCCGAAACTCTGCTCTCTCCTGGTTCTCCTCCTACCTATCGCAGCGCTCCTTCAGCGTTACCTATAATGCTGCCTCCTCCTCTTCACTCCCTCTTTCTGTAGAGGTCCCTCAAGGTTCTGTCCTTGGACCCCTTCTCTTCTCCATCTACACCTCCTCCCTTGGTCACTTGATAAACTCCCATGGCTTTAAGTACCATCTCTATGATGATGACACACAAATCTATCTTTCTACTCCTCACCTCACCCCTTCAGTCTCCTCTCGCATTACTAACCTACTAAGTGACATATCAGCATGGATGTCACTCCACTTCCTCAAACTCAATCTTTCCAAAACTGAGCTCTTAGTGTTCCCTCCAGCCCGTGCCCCCTCCCCTGACTCCTCCATCAAGATCAATAACACCACCATCAGTCCCTCCCCTCATGTCAGGGTACTAGGTGTAACCCTAGACTCCCATCTGTCCTTTCACCCCCAAATCCAATCACTGTCCAAATCTTGTAGACTTCACCTCCGCAACATCTCCAAGATACGCCCGTTCTTAACCTCGGAAACCATTAAGCAACTTATTCACTTCCTTGTTATATCTCGCCTTGACTATTGTAACTCCCTCCTCACTGGCCTATCTCATCGCAGGCTATCCCCTCTTCAGTCTATCATGAATGCTACTGCCAGACTCATCCACCTTGCTAACCGTTCTGTATCTGCCACCTCTCTCTGCCAATCCCTCCACTGACCTCCACTCAGTGTCCTCCACCCCTCTCTGCCAATCCCTCCACTGGCTTCCTGTTGCCCAACGGATAAAATTCAAAACACTAACAATAAAGTATAAAGCCATTTATAACTCTGCCCCAAATTACATCACCAATCTTGTCTCCAAATATCACCCAAACCGTCCTCTCTGCTCCTTGCAAAACCTCCTGCTCTCTAGCTTCGTTGTCTCCTCCTCCCATGCTTGTCTCCAGGACTTTTCCAGAGCTTCCCCCATCCTCTGGAACTCTCTACCCCAATTTATCATGCTATCGCCTACTCTGCTCATTTTTAGGTGATCTCTGAAGAACTATCTCTTCAGGGAAGCCTATCCTGCCCTCAGCTAATACTGGAATCTTCTACTCTTCCAACCACTCCATCCCCCACAGTTACTACCTCTTGTACCACTAGCCCCTCCCTCCTAGATTGTAAGCTCCAAGGGGCAGGGCCCTCCTTTCCCTCTTGTATTGAACTGTATTGTTGCTGTATTGTCTCCCGTTATATTGTAAAGCGCTGAACAAACTGTTGGCGCTATATAAATCCTGTATAATAATAATAATAATATAAAGATCTGTATAGAGGGATTAGGACCTCCATCCTCCTGCCGGTGACCCTTCTAGTGATATAAAGATCTATGTAGAGGAATCAGGACCTCATTCCTCCTGCCGGTGACCCCTCTAGTGATATAAAGATCTGTATAGAGAAATCAGGACCTCCTTTCTCCTGCTGGTGACCCCTGTAGTTATATGAAGATCTATGTAGAGGAATCAGGACCTCCTTCCTCCTGCTGGTGACCCCTCTAGTGTTATAAAGATCTTTATAGAGGGATTAGGACCTCCATCCTCCTGTTGGTGACCCCTCTAGTGATATAAGGATCTATATAGAGTAATCAGGACCTCCTTCCTCCTGCTGGTGACCCCTCTAGTGATATAAAGATCTATATAGAGGAATCAGGACCTCCTTCCTCCTGCTGGTGACCCCTCTAGTGATATAAAGATCTATATAGAGGAATCAGGACCTCCTTCCTCCTGCCGGTGACCCCTCTAGTGATATAAAGATCTATATAGAGTAATCAGGACCTCCTTCCTCCTGCTGGTGACCCCTCTAGTGTTATAAAGATCTTTATAGAGGGATTAGGACCTCCATCCTCCTGTTGGTGACCCCTCTAGTGATATAAGGATCTATATAGAGTAATCAGGACCTCCTTCCTCCTGCTGGTGACCCCTCTAGTGATATAAAGATCTGTATAGAGGGATTAGGACCTCCATCCTCCTGTTGGTGACTCCTCTAGTGATATAAGGATCTATATAGAGTAATCAGGACCTCCTTCCTCCTGCTGGTGACCTCTCTAGTGATATAAAGATCTATATAGAGGAATCAGGACCTCCTTCCTCCTGTTGGTGACCCCTCTAGTGATATAAAGATCTGTATAGAGGGATTAGGACCTCCTTCCTCTTGTTGGTGACCCCTCTAGTGATATAAAGATCTGTATAGAGGAATCAGGACCTCCTTCCTTCTGCTGGTGACACCCCTAGTGACATTAAGATCTGTATAGAGAAATCAGGACCTCCTTTCTCCTGCTGGTGATCCCTGGCAGTACTAGGGTCGTTGGTTCAAATCCCAACCACGGCACCACCTGCCTGGAGTTTGCATGTTCTCCCTGTCCCTGCGTGGGTTTCCTACGGGTACTCCGGTTTCCTCCCACACTCCAAAGACATGCTGGTAGGTTAATTGGATCCTGTCTAAATTGTCCCTAGTAAAGCAGTGAGGGGATTCAGACCCTTTAGGATTACTATCCAATCCATCCACAGTCCGCACAAGGGACACAAGCTATATATGACCTCCTTTAATGGTTTGGTCATATTTATCAGGTGAGAGCACAACTGATGAAGGTGCACGAGTGGTTGTTATGATAACACACCAGAGGTTAACCAAGTAAAAGTTGATTTGTCCACATCACTTGAAGGAACGTATTATTACGGATGCAACATGGACATTATGTTTAATTTTGGAAGAGATATATAAACTTTGGAAGAGACTTATAAGTTTGGAAGTTTTTACATGTATATTGGATAGTGGAGCACGGCACTAATTTCTTGTATTTGCATATTGCTGCCACATTTGTATGGGTATGTGTATGGTGTGAGTGATCTACTATTTTATTTAGTTTGGCACAATTAGTTCAATAGGTGTCATAGCAGCTTACAAGATTTCATTTATTTTAATATTCACTATATATATATATTCAGGCATTAATGGCGGGATTTAGACCAGACGTATGTCTCTTGGTGAAACAGTTGATCTCAGACTGGACTGAAATGACAGCAAAGGACTTTGAGAAGAGGGTGCTAGAAAAGGACGTTTTGAGGTTCCCAAGCCTTGTAACAAGGACCATTTCCAAGGATTGCAACAAAGTAATTATCCAAGAGACGGAGAGTATGGTAGGTATAGAGGAGGATTTAGAGGTGGAAGAGGTATAGACAGGCGAAGAAATGAAATTTGTTTTGCTTGTGGACAAGAAGGACAGTGGAAAGGTAAGTGCACAAACAAGGACAGGGACATGGGTAACAGAACGAGTGAACAAAGACAGATAAGAACTCCCAAAGAACCCAGATGCAGAAACCCACCAATAAAATACCCCCTTAATTGGAAGGAATCAAATCCCCAATAAGGGTGCCCTGAAGGTGAAATTTCCCTCACATGTCCTGTGGCCTCACATACATCTGAACAGAATCCACTAATAATTATGACTAGTGATGGGCTACATGTTCGAGTTGAACCTAAGTTCAACTCAAACATGGGCCATTCGTGTGTTTGGCAAACACACAAATGGTACGGGCGTTCGGCAGGCTATTTTCCCCACAATGCACTGCACCCTGACGTGTGCATTGTGATTGGTCAAAGCAATGCACCTGACCACAGGGAGGATCATTGTGTGGGACCACTTTTTGAATGTGAACCTTCAATAGGGATTGGTGGAGCAATGATAGAAATAAAGAAAACCCCACCTCTTCCTGTAAGAGAAGGGGTAGACAACCATCTGTGCCATGAATTTTGTATAATTCCCGGACACCCTGTAAATGTTTTAGGAAGGGATCTCCTCTGTAAGATGGGAACATTTATGACATTGAACGAAGAAGGCATGGCTGTAGATAGCCCCTTTCTTATTTGTCCCCAACTTACTAGAGATTTTTAACAGTTACCTGAAGTTGCCCTTACAGTTGAAAGAATACTAATGTATTTCCGTGTTGAGTGTAAACCCTCTGTGGGGATAACGGGCATCCAGGTCAAAACACGGGAAACTCCACCATTAAGTGTATCAATAGGGCACAATGTATATCATTCGCTCAAAATCATACCGGGATGCCCTGTGAATCTTTTATGTTGAGATTTGTTGGGGAAGATTGGGGCCACAATCAAAGTAAATGAGGAGGAAGGAGTGCACATGGAGTCACCTCAGTCTGGGCGAACAGTAAGTTAGATGTAGGGTACATTCCCCGTACGACTTACAAAGCCAGACTTAAACCTGGAACTGGCCCAGTATACCAAAAGCAGTATCCCCGTCACAAGAAAAGACTGATGGTATGCCAATAGTAGAGAAGCTCCTTGAAGAGGGAGTTTTAAAACCTGTGATTTCCCCATACAACATCCCAGTAAATCCAGTGAAGAACGCTGACGGTACTTTTCACCTAGTGCAAGATCTGAGGGCCATAAACAGCCTCATTATTCCGGTAGCACCCATTGTCCCAGATGTACCCTCACTGATTACCTCCATTCCAGATGATACACAGTATTATACTATGATCGATTTAAGCAATGCATTGGCTGACCAGGTGGCCAAACAAGCCAACACACAGCTTTTGTCCTCACCTACGGCATTCCAGATGACACCTCAGAGCCCTTCATGTTACCAGAGCAGTCCCTGCTCCTTGAACTACAGTATATTGCCACAGAAGAGGATGTGAAGTACTGGAAAAGGAAAGGATTGACATTGGACATGAATGGTCTAATGTCAAAGGGAGAGACAATCATAGGTATCCCTCAGCATAGCGCTCCCCTCATCATTGCACAATTTAACAATATAGGGCATAGAGGGTGGCTGGTGGTAGAAGGAGAAATACAGAAAGTTTCTGTATAAAAAAATCTTTATAAACGCAAACAGGAGCAAATAGGATGCTGCATCATATGTCTTTGGAACAACCCAGGCAAAATATGACCAGTGTTCCCTTTCAAGAATTACAAATTGATTTCACACATTTGCTCAACCATACGAGAGGTAAGTATCTCCTGGTAGTAGTGGATACTGTGGGAACTCGCTTCAAGTGGTAGAGCTTCTTCAAAGCACACGGCAACTCGCTTATTTTTTAAGGGCCTGTTTGCCCACTTTTATTTAAATGACAGTTCAATAACATAAAGGTTTCCCACGCAGGGGTATCCACCATCAAACAAAACAATATTAAGCCTCCTGGCTTGTACGCAGTTTTAAGTCTGCCTCCTGCAGACTCTTCCCAAAGTATGGCACTAGCACACAGCTAGTCTGGCTTCCACCTCTCCTAGGTGTAGCCCACCTGACTCCACGGCAGAGACCTCCCGTCTGCCTGGGTGGCGCCCTCCTAACTGCCGGGGTGGAGCCCAGAATCATGGCCTGGCTTCCCCTAAAAGGCCTGCACACACCTGTGCAATCAGCACGCTGGCTGCTCCCAAAATATGGGCCCAGGATTGGAGATTTCATCCCTCCCAAATCTCTTAGAAATCTCCAGGCAACAGGTCCCAAAACAGGCTTTACAAACCAAAGAGAAAACTTATAAACCCGTTTCCTCTGCATTATGAGAACTGCCTGGAGCCCCTCAACCTGCATGGTTGAGAATCCTGGGTCTCCATCATGATTTCCACCGTGGCAGGACACCGCACTGCCACAATACGTTTAGCTGATGGCCGGAAGCTTTTGTGACCAATAAAGAGGATGCAAACACGTTGCCCCAAATCCTCTGTAAGGAGCATGGTGGGGATGCCCAGTAAGTATTGACGCAGACAAGGGACCAGCCTTTGTATCCAAGGTGACTCAACAGGTAACAGAATGATTGGCTATAGCATGGAAATTTCATATACCTTATCACCCATAAAGCTCTGCCCAGGTTTAAAGAATGAAATTTAAATAGATATGTAAATATTGTGAATCTTATTTACCTGCAGTATTAGCAGAGATTAAAATGACACCGAACAAGACCACCAAGTTATCACCCTTTAAAATATTCATGGATAGGGTATTGCCTACCCCATGGACTAGGCAACCATTGGTAGTTATGCCAGGGGATTTGGAATTGATCCAGAAAAAAAGAAACGAGACCTAACATTAGTAGACACCACCTCCTTTACTGATAGGTTAGGGCAGCAATGGGCAAACTACAGCCCGCGGGCCGTATACGGCCCGGCGGACCTTTTAATCCGGCCCGCGGAGCTAGGCTCCTCTCACAGTCCGCCCTGAAAACCGGTGTAGCATGAAAATCTGTCTCCTATGAGGATCTGTCCCCCTCGACGTATCTGCGCATGTTCCGGAGATCGCCGATCGGCTGCTAATGCCTGAAACTGGCACATGCGCAGATACGTCGAGGGGGACAGATCCTCATAGGAGACAGATTTTCATGCTACACCGGAACGGCGCGGGAACACGGCGAGAGGAACGCGTGGAGCAAAGGTAAGTGAATTGACACAGGGGGGACTTGGGGACTTAATATGGGGGATGAATTAATATGGGGAATGAATTACTATAGGGGGGATGAATTACTATATGGGGGATGAATTACTATGGGGGATGAATTACTATATGGGGGATGAATTACGATAGGGGGGGTGAATTACTATATGGGGGATGAATTACTATGGGGGATGAATTACTATATGGGGGATGAATTACTATATGGGGGATGAATTACTATGGGGGATGAATTACTATAGGGGGGATGAATTACTATGGGGGATGAATTACTATGGGGGATGAATTACTATATGGGGGATGAATTACTATAGGGGGATGAATTACTATGGGGGATGAATTACTATATGGGAGATGAATTACTATGGGGGATGAATTACTATGGGGGATGAATTACTATGGGGGATGAATTACTATGGGGGATGAATTACTATAGGGGGAATGAATTACTATGGGGGATGAATTATTATGGTGGATGAATTACTATATGGGGGATGAATTACTATATGGGGGATGAATTACTATGGGGGATGAATTACTATGGGGGATGAATTACTATGGGGGATGAATTACTATATGAAGGATGAATTACTATGGGGGATGAATTACTATATGGGGGATGAATTACTATGGGGGATGAATTACTATATGGGGGATTAATTACTATGCTTACTATGGGGGAATATTACTATACTTACTATGGATGACACATACACATCATTCATCTACTCTTGGTCCGGCCCCCGGGTCCAATATATGAACCCATTGCGGCCCTCAAGTCAAAAAGTTTGCCCACCCCTGGGTTAGGGTATGCTTGTCCTACTATGCCTAGCAGTAATTTTAATGGTGTACATCGTGATAAATCTATGCATGTGTTTTTTCAGCCAGGATTTGGCAGACTCTCATTCATATTGGAGACAAAAACTATAATCAACGAATATGTTGTCACTTTGTGACAAAAGGGAGGGATTGAAGGAAAAATATGTACATACACTGCATTCAATTTGTTATGCTGTCTCCATTTCATGTGTAAATGTACTAGTTAAGTTTCTTTAGTTTTGGATTTCTCATCTCCTGTGTAAGTTGTTGCAGCCAGTTTTGTTTTCTTAGAAATAACCTCTCATTTCTGGTAAATGGAAATGCTGCTTCTAACGTAATATTCCCTCAATTACTTATCAGTATTTTGTTTTGTGGTAGTTTGGATGGAAAAGTGTAATATTAATCTTAAACAGATGAATGGTCAGAGGAAATATGGAGCCTTCCTACAGACTGGCTTGGAGAACCTCTTCCACTTGGGACAGAAATATTTATCAACAATCTCCCTCAAGAAATCTATGAAGATAGAGGAATTCCACTTTTCAGACTGTTGGAATATTATATGAGTTTTGTCTTATGATGGACAGATGATACAAGTGAAGGCAAACACCTGAAAGACAGCATGTGTAATGGACTTTTTGTATTCAGGGGTGGGTTTGTTGACAGTGTTTCTGCCTGGACTCCCTGAATAATGAAAGCATTGTCTGGGTGCTTGGTTGTTGATTAGCTTACTGTTAATTAGATCACTGTTAGTTGACAGCTGAATGTAAAATGAATGTAGAATTGCCCGCAATTAAAATGAAAAAAAAAAACAGCGTGGGTCCCCATCCATACCAAACCCTTTTGGGACTGGTATGGATTTTGAGGGGAACCCTATGCCAATTTTTGTTGTTTAAATGGCATTGGGTCCCTCCAAAAATCCATATCAAACTGTTAGCCCTGAACCGTACCAGGCCACCTGCCCTTAAAATGTGTGGGGGTGCTTTGGGGCAAGGAGTGCTCCCCCCAAAGCACCTTGTCCCCATGTTGATGGGGATGAGGCCTCTTCCCCACAACCATGGCTGGGGGTCTTTGGGCGTGGGCTTATCTGAATCTGGAAGCCCCCTTTAACAAAGGGGCCACCAGATCCCGCCCCCCCAATGTGAATGAGTATGGGGTACATGGTACCACTACTCACTCACCAAAAAAAAAAAAAAAGCCCCCCCCCCCCAAGTAGATCCAAAGTCAATCATGATGCCCAGCACCATTCTCAAGCCAAAAAAGAAAAAAAAACCATGAACCTCTCTTGACCCTGGCTCCCACCATATGACAGCTGTATCGGGATGACATTTCTGTCACTGGGCCCCACCCCTTGTGACATAATCATGCTCTGTGATTGGCCAAAGCATTGCACCTGACCTGTGGTGTATATACTGTATATATATATGTATATACAGTATATATACATACACACTATATACACACTATATTGTCAAAAGTATTGGTCGGCCTGCCTTTACACGCACATGAACTTTACTGGCATCCCAGTCTTAGTCCATAGGGTTCAATATTGAGTTGGCCCCGCCCTTTGCAGCTATAACAGCTTCAACTCTTCTGGGAAGGCCGTCCACAAGGTTTAGGAGGGTGTCTATGGGAAGGTTGGACCATTCTTCCAGAAGCACATTTGTCAGGTCAGGCACTGATGTCGGGGGAGGAGGCCTGGCTCACAGTCTCCACTCTAATTCATCCCAAAGGTGTTCTATGGGGTTGAGGTCAGGACTCTGTGCAGGCCAGTCAAGTTCCTCCACCCCAAACTGGCTCCTCCATGTCTTTATGGACTTTGCTTTGTGCACTGGTACACAGCACAGTCATGTTGGAACAGGAAGGGGCCATCCCAAACTGTTTCAACAAAGTTAGAGCATTAAATTGTCAAAAATGTCTTGGTATCCTCACGCCTTAAAGAGTTCCCTTCACTGGAAGCCCAAGCCCTGAAAAACAACCCCACACCATAATCCCCCCTCCACCAAACTTTACACTTGGCACAATGCAGTCAGGCAAGTACCGATTTCCTGGAACTGCCAAACCCAGACACATCCATCGGATTGCCAGACAGAGAAGCATGGTTTGTCACTCCAGAGAACACTGCTCTAAAGTACAGTGGCAGCGTGCTTTACACCACTTATATCATCAAGTGCATGCATTGCACTTGGTGATGGAAGTCTTGGATGCAGCTGCTCAGCCATGGAAACCCATTCCACGAAGCTCTCTATGTACTGTTGTTGTGCTAATTTAAAGACCACATGCAGTTTGGAGGTCTTTAGCTATTGACTCTGCAGACAGATGGCGACTTCTGCGCACTGTGCTCTTCAGCATGCGCTGACCCCTCTCTGTCATGTGACGTGGCCTACCACTTGGTGTCTGAGTTGCTGTTGTTCCCAGTTGCTTCCACTTTGTTATAATCCCACTAACAGTTGAGCGTGGAATATTTAGTAACCAGGAAATGGACTTATTGCCCAGGTGGCCACCTATCACGGGACCACGCTTGGAGTCACTGAGCTCCTGAGAGCGACCCATTCTTTCACCAATGTTTGTAGAAGCAGTCTGCATGCCTAGGGGCTGGATTGTATACACCTGTGTCCATGGAGGGGATTGGAACACCTGAATCCAATGACTTCCATTCATGACTTTTTTGCTTAGTATTGTGATGCAGTGATTGGCCCACAGATGTAGCCAATCACAGATCCCAATAGTAATCAAGCTCTCATGAATGGAAAGCCATTCATGCAATTTAACTATTTCTTATAACAGTTGTTATTACTGTTATAAGCAATAATAGTGTAAAAAAAAAACCCAAAGTAGTACAGTATCACTATAGTCATACTGAACTACTCTGATAACAGGATGTATAAAAAATAGAAAACAAAATGTCAAAAAGAGAAAAAAAAGTGTAAAAAATGCAAAACAAAAAAAAGAGAAACTAAGAAAAATGTGTTATATTTAATTTGTTTGTTTATACAGGAAAAACCCAGTGGGGAGTAAATACCACCAAAAGAAAACTCTACAGCCCTGGCCAAATGTTTTGATAATGACACAAATATTAATTTACCTGTAAGGAAATATGTGCAGTCATCATTGCTTTGCACGAACAGGGATTCACAGGGAAGGATATTGCTGCTATTAAGATTGCACCTAAATCCAGCATTTATTGGATCATCAAGAACTTCAAGGAGAGAGGATCAATTGTTGTGAAGAAGGCTTCAGGTTGCCCAAGAAAGTCCAGCAAGCACCAGGACGTCTCCTAAAATTGATTCAGCTGCGGGATCGGGGTACTGCCAGTGCAGGGCTTGCTCAGGAATGGCAGCGGGCAGGTGTGATGCATCGGCATGCACAGTGAGGCAAAGACTTTTGGAGGATGGCCTGGTGTCCAGAAGGGCAGCAAAGAAGCCACTTCTCTTCAGGAAAAATGTCAGGGACAGACTGATATTCTGCAAAAGGTCCAGGGATTGGACTTCTGAGGACTGGGGGAAAGTCATTTTCTCTGATGAATCTTCTTTTTGATTGTTTGTGGCATCCAGAAAAAAATGTGTCCGGAGAAGAAAAGGTGAGTGTTACCATCAGTCCTCTGTCATGCCAACAGTAAAGCATCCTGAGACCATTTATTTGTAGGGTCGCTTCTCAGCCAAGGGAGTGGGATCACTCCCAATTTTGCCTAAAAACACAGCCATGTGACCAAGAATGATCCAAAAGCATCCTCCGAGAGCAATTTCTCCCAACCATCCAAGAACAGTTTGCTGAGGAACAATGACTTTTCCAGCACGATGGGGCCCCTTGCCATAAGGCTAAAGTGATAACTAAGTGGCTTGAGGAACAAAACATCAAAATTTTGGGTCCATTGAAACTCCCTAGATCTTAATCCCATTGAGAACTTGTGGCCAATACTCAAGAGGCGGGTGAACAAGTAAACACCCAAAATCCTGACAAACCCCAATTATTGATTATGCAAGAATGGGCTACCATCAGTCAGAATGTGGCCCAAAAGTTGATTGACAGCATGCCAGGGCGAATTGCAGAGGTCTTGAAAAAGAAGGGCCAACACCACAAATATTGACTCATAAATATAATGTAATTGTCAATAAAAGTCTTTGGCACTTATAAAATGCTTGTAATTATACTTCAGTATACCATAGTAACATCTGACAAAAAGTTTGTGAAAATTTATTTTTGTGTAATTCTCAAAACTTTTGGCCAGGGCTGTATTTGTGTGAAAAAAATGATAAAAATTCCCTTTTCGTACAGTGTTTCATGACTGAGCAAGTGACAGTTAAAGTAGTGCAGTGCTGAATAGCAAACAAATGCCCTTTTCATGAAGGGGGTAAAACCTTCTGGAGGTCAAGTGATTAGAGAAAACTACCTTTTTAAATCTGCTTCTGATCGTCCTATAGCAGAACTACAGCTACAGGGTGGCAGGGCTGCACAAAATCACGTATATACAGTATACGTGTTATTATATTTCCAGGTAGAGGGCATGCGCATGCCGCGCGTGCGCCCTACCCCCGCTGTCATTGGCGGCTACAGCTGTCGATCACCGGGTCCCAGATGGAAATCACCCGCCGGCACCTGCCGATTGTCAAGGAACACTGACGGGGAAAAGGTCTATATGTAATTACAGACCTCTCCCCTGTCTCTTAATAGCAGAGCAATACAAAGCAGTGTGCTTACAAAGTAAAACACTCCCAGCACACAGGTAACCCTTTGATCGCCCCAGATGTTAACCCCTTCCTGTCCAGTGCCATTAGTACAGTGTCAGTGCTTTTTTTAGCACTGATCACTGCATTGGTGTCACTGGGGATGTCAGTGACACCAAGTCAGTTCCCCCCAGTGTCAGAATGCCCGCCACAGTCCTACTATAAGTCGCTGATCGCCGCCATTACTAGTATAAAAAAAAAAGAAATCCCATTATCTATACCGCCATTTGTAGACGCTATAACTTTCACGTAAACCAATTAATTTACACGTATTGGGATTTTGTTTAGCAAAAACACGGAGCAGAATACATTTTGGCCTAAATTTATGACGAAATTTGATTTTTTAAATTTGTTTACTGGACATTTAAAGAAATTCCTAAATTACTTGTGAGCTACTAATTATAATCAAAAATAGGTTCGCCGGCACTAATCGCATATTCAAACAATGTGTGGATAACATACAAAAATACCAAATAAGTGCCGCGCTCCTGATTAATACTAAAATGATACAAGTTGCAAAATATATACGTGATTAAAAATACAGAGCAAAAAGCAATCACACACAAAAAATATATATATATATATTAAATAAATTAGTATAAATATAACAATATTAAAGTCTCTAATGATAATTAAAAGTGACTAATAAACAATGTGATAATGTGATCAAAAGACAATTTCTGAAAGGTGATCAAAAAATAAATTAAATAAATAAGTCTCTGGTGATAAAAGTGACAAATCCCAAGAATAAATATATGCCAAGAAAAAATATATTTTGCAACTTATATCACTTCAGTATTAATCAGGAGCGCGGCACTTATTTGGTATTTTTGTATGTTTACTGGACATGTTTTACAGCAAAAAGTAAAAAATATTTTTCTTTTTCAAAATCGTTGGTCTTTTTTCGTTTATAGCAAAAAAAACAAAAAACGCAGAGTAAATCAAATACCACCCAAAGAAAGCTCTATTTGTGGGAAAAAAAAGGACATAAATTTCATTTTGGTGCAGCATTGCATGACCGCGCAATTGCCAGTTGAATTAAGGCAGCGCCGTATCACAAAAAATGGCACGGTCAAGAAGGGGGGGGGGGGAAATCCTCTGGAGGGCGAGGGGTTAACATATTAAATTGCAATTTTGAAATTACATAACGTTAAATCGTCACTAAATTCTGGTTTTAAAATATATATATTTTATTCAAACATGTATTCCTAAGTCAAAAACATTTCCTTCTATTGATCTCAGCCTCCTCCAGATCTCCAAATTCCTTTTCTTTTTGCTGCTGACATCCTGTTAGAAGGTGGCTGTTTGTGCTCTCCATGACTGCTGTGTTTCGGTATGCAGCCACTCTCTCTCTTGCTCGCTCCTGAAATGCACTATGGACTATAGGATTTGTATAGTACAGAGATAAGACCACAACCAACGTGCACTGCTGATTTTAAACAAACAGAAAATCACGGAAGACATTGCAAGGAAGCAGAAAAAACAAAGTAACAATTTCATGAAAAGTCCATGAAAATAAAATGACAGGTTCATTAAGCAATGGATGTGTATGAATGATTTTTTGAAAAATAAGGATATTGCTTAGCGCAGTGGTCGGCAAGCCGCGGCTCGTGAGCCACATGCAGCTCTTTACAAACTTAAATGCGGCTCTTCTGTGTGCCGTCGCCCGCTCCCCTCCCTCCTCTCGGGCGGCCGCCCCCTCCCCTCCCCTCCCTCCTCTCGGGCGGCCGCCCCAAAAGTCAGGACTCTGCAGCTGTCAGGATGTAGGCGGGGCAGCCAGGATGTAGGCGGGGCAGCGTGACGAACTCCTCTCCTCTCACAGTCCGCCCTGAAGACCAGAACGGCGCAGGAACACGGCGAGAGGAACGCACGGAGCAAAGGTAAGTGAATTGACACAGGGGGGACTTACTATATAGGGGATGAATTACTATATGGGGGATGAATTACTATGGGGGATGAATTACTATATGGGGGATGAATTACTATATGGGGGATGAATTACTATATGGGGGATGAATTACTATGGGGGATGAATTACTATATGGGGGATGAATTACTATGGGGGATGAATTACTATATGGGGGATGAATTACTATGGGGGATGAATTACTATATGGGGGATGAATTACTATGGGGGATGAATTACTATGGGGGATGAATTACTATATGGGGGATGAATTACTATATGGGGGATGAATTACTATGGAGGATGAATTACTATATGGGGGATGAATTACTATGGGGGATGAATTACTATAGGGGGATGAATTACTATATGGGGGATGAATTACTATAGGGGGGATGAATTACTATATGGGGGATGAATTACTATATGGGGGATGAATTACTATGGGGGATGAATTACTATATGAGGGATGTATTTTCAGTTTTAAAAATGTGGCTCTCAAAATAAATTTCAATCGTGGTTTTGGCGAGATTTGGCTCAGTTGAAAAAAAAGGTTGCCCACCACTGGCTTAGTGTCACATTAAGGCTTGTATGAGATTGGGTTTATATACTTTAATCCCTCGCCCTCCAGAGGATTCCCCTCCCACCCCTTCCTGACCAGGCCAATTTTTGCGTTACTTTAACTGACAATTGCGCGGTCATACAACGCTGCACCCAAATTACATTTACGTCATTTTTTTCTCACGAATTGAGCTTTTTTCTGGTGGTATTTGATCGCTTGTGCACTTTTTATTTTTTGCGCTATAAAAAAAAAGCATCAATTTTGAGAAAAAAAAAACAATATTTTTGACTTTTTGCTATTAAACATGTCCATTAAAAAAATGTAAAATATCACATTTCGTCATAAATTAAGGCCAAAATGTATTCTGCGACATGTCTTTGCTGAAAAAAATCCCAATACGTGTAAATTAATTGGTTTACGTGAAAGTTATAGTGTTTACAAATGGCGGTATAGATACTGGGATTTTTTTTTATTTTTTAATTTGTACTAATAATGGCAGCAGTGACTTATAGCGGGACTGCGGCGGGCATTCTGACACTGGGGGGGAACTGACTTGGTGTCACTGACATCCCAAGTGACACCAATACAGTGATCAGTGCTAAAAAAAAATGCACTGACACTGTACTAATGGCACTGGGCAGGAAGGGGTTAACATGAGGGGCAAACAAAGGGTTAACTGTGTGTTAAGGAGTGTTTTACTAGGGGTAGGGGTGGTGTCCTTCACTGTAATCACACTGCTGTGGATGGCTGTGCTGTGCAGTGTGCCCGAGCTGACAGGGAGGAGGACTGTTAGTAAGCAAAACAGTCCTCCTCCCTGTCGGAGATCACCAGAAACCGGCGGGTACGAGTAATTACTGAAATTACTGTAATTAATGATTGACAGCAGCGCCGCCCCCCTTCCCAGAAAGGCAGAATCATTTGTGCACCCGTGTCACCCTGTAGCAGTATTTCTGCTATAGCGCGGTCAGGAAGTGGTTAATATCAATCAGTGTTTGGATGATTCAATTATAATTAGTATATAACTTAAAGCTGAACCCCATGGATGGCAAAATCTTTACCTTTGCAGTGGGTCCCAATCCCCAATGTAAGGGTTAGCTGCCCGTTTGGCCTCAGGGATGAAGAGTAAACTGCATCAAGTAAATAGATACCCAACACGTCAAACCTTAAAATTGCAGGCACCTGTGAAATGGGAAAAAAACTTGGGGACCCAAAATTGCCCATGAGCAACACTTTAACTGCTTGCCCGTCGCCCTATAGCAGAAATACTGCTACTGGGCAGCACGGCTGCACAAAATCACATATATACACATGATTTTGCATTTCCGGGTAGGGGAGCACCCTACCCGTGCTGCCATTGGAGGTTTCAGCTGTTGATTACCGGGTCCCAGTCGGAGATTCCCCGCCTGCAACCAGCGTATCACTGACGAGGGAGACAACACAGATCTCTCCCTGTCAGCACCAGCATACTGCTTTGTATGTCTCTGCATAGCAGCATGCTTACACTGTAAAACACAACACACAGCACACAGTTAACCCTTTGATGACCCCAGATGTTAACCCCTTCCTGCCCAGTGCTATTAGTACAGTATCAGTGTTTTTTTTTAGCACTGATCACTGTATTGGTGTCACCGGAGATGTCAGTGGCTGTTAGTTCCCCCCAGTGTCAGAATGTCTGTCGCAGTCCCGCTATAAGTCACTGTTCTCCGCCATTACTATTATAAAAAAAAAAAATCTAGTATACGGTATATGCAATAATGAGCCAAGGGAGCCACAATCTCTCCAGCATAAAGGTGACTGTGAGTAATAAAATTAGGTCAACATATATGGTGTAAGATACCAATGTCAAGTCGTTTTTAGGATTTTATATTTTGACCATAATACTGTGTAAAGAATATGTAAAGCACTGATCTGTGCCTGTAGTACCATGTACTTGTATGGAAAGTCTCTTTGTATTGCTTCCTTTGTGTGAAATCCCTGGTGTTCCTGCCAGACCCTCTGAGTTTCTATTAAAAACTGACCACACTAGGCATGAGAGCACAGTGTGGTCAGTTTTCTAGCTGTGATGGGAACTGAACCTGCTCTCTACCAATGGTCAGATTTATCCTGACAGCCTCCCCGCACCCACACACACACACACACACACACAGCCATTCAGTGTACTGCTGTTTCTGATCCCCCAGCTCTCTGAGCTCCTTATGCAGCTGAGAACAGAAATTTTGTGATCCCTTAAAATAACAAAGGGGATAAAGAGGTATTTATAATGGTTATTTTTTTATATCAATACACAAATGTGTTGCCTTTGTTTCCTATTTTAAAATGAATAGGTTGTTTTATAAGGTGAAGGTTCACATGCACTTTAACAGCTTTTCCGCCACCTCATAGCAGACATTCTGCTACAGGGCAGCAGGGCTGCACAGAATCACGTATATATACATGATTTTGCATTTCTGGGTAGTGGTCATTGGTGGCCTTATCTGTCGATCACCAGGTCCCAGCCGGTGATTCCCCGCCGGCACCAACAAGGGAGAGACCTGTATGTAAACAATACAGAACTCTCCCCTGTCTGCTCCTTCACACTGCTTTGTATGGCTCTGCATAGCAACATGCTTACACAGTAAAGCACACACAGTTAACCCTTTGATCTCCCCAGATGTTAACCCCTTCCTGCCCAGTGCCATTAGTACAGTGTCAGTGCTTTTTATTAGCACTGATCACTGTATTGGTGTCACTGGGGATGTCAGTGACAGTTAGGCAGTTCCCCCCTCAGTGTCAGAATGCCCGCCACAGTCCCGATATAAGTCGCTGATCACCGCCATTACTAGTATAAAAAAAAAAAAATCCCAACATCTATACCACCATTTGTAGATGCTATAATTTTCACGTAAACAAAATAATATACAATTATTGGTATTTTTTTTAGCAAAAACATGTAGCAGTTTTTAATTAGCCTAAATTTATAATGAAATTTGATTTTTAAAATTTTCTTACTGGACATGTTTAGTAGCAAAAGTCAAAAATATTGTTTTTTTCTCAAAATTGTTGGTCTACTGTCTATTTTTTTTTTTATACCTCAAAAATAAAAAGCAGAGGTGATCAAATACCACCAAAAGAAAGCTCTATTTGTGGGAAAAAAGGACGCAAATTTAATTTGGGTGCAGTGTTGCATGACCGCACAACTGTCAAAGTAACACAGCACCATATCGCAAAAAATGGCCTGGTCAGGAAGGGGGGTAAATCCTCTGGGGAGCAAGGGGTTAATAAGATTGAAAATGACCTAACATGTTAACACTTATATGGAAAGTTAGTGATTGGATTTCATGTACTCTATTCAGACTGTTGATATTGGTAATGTGGGGTTTTGCCACGCATTACCCCATTGCACCAAAACACATGGCATTTACTGTGGTGCATTGCAGTACCATTCATTTTGAATAGCACCCAATGCAAATAGACACAGTGTGGGCAAACTGTGGGCCTCCAGTTGTTAAAGAACTACATGTCCCATGAGGCTTTGCAGGACTGACAGCCACAAGTGTAACTCCCAGAGGCAGAGGCATGATTAAACTTGGAGTTCTGCAACAGCTGGAGGCCTGCAGATTGCTTACCCCAGACAGTAGAGCTCAACACACAAGCATTTTAGTTCACCAAAACACTCAAATGAGAACCAACTGCACCTTATGCTGCACTGCAACAAAAAATGCATTATAAGTTGCATTATGGAGTGTAACTGAGCCGATTCAGTCAAAGTGCATGTGAGTTTCTGCTGGCTGTAATGAAAGTGATATGGCTAGAAGTCTGTCCTCAATATGTACGGCTCAAAAAAAAGTGAAAGGAAAACTTTGAAAACCCATCAGATCTCAATGGGGAGAAATCTCCTGCTGGATCTCTATACTGACATGGACGGGGTGATGGGTGAGGAACGTAAGAATGCCCCATCGTTTGATGGAAATGAAAATGATCGACCTACAGAGGACTGAATTCAAAGACACCCTGAAAATCAAAGTGAAAAAATGATACAGCAGACGAGTCCATTTGGCTGAAATGTCATTGCAGCAACTCAGAATGGTCCTCAGTAGTTTGTATGGCCCCCACGTGCTTGTATGCATGCCTGACAACGTCGGGACATGCTCCTAATGAGACCACGGATGGTGTCCTGGGAGATTTCCTCCAAGATCTGGACCAGGGCATCACTGAGCTCCTGGACAGTCTGAGGTGCAACCTGGCAGCATTGGATGGACCGCAACATGACATCCTAGAGGTGTTCTATTGGATTTAGGTCAGGTGAGCGTGGGGGCCATTCAATGGTATCAATTCCTTCATTCTCCAGGAACTGCCTGCATACTCTTACCACATTAGGCCAGGCATTGTCGTGCACCAGGAGGAACGGAGGACCTACTGCACCAGCATAGGGTCTGACAATGGGTCCAAAGATTTCATCCCGATGCTTAATGGCCATCAGGGTGCCATTGTTTAGCCTGTAGAGGTCTGTGTGTCCATCCATGGATAAGCCTCCACAGACCATCACTGACACACCACCAAAACCGTCATGCTGAACGATGTTACAGGCAGCAGAACGTCCTCCACGGCTTCTCCAGACCCTTTCAAGTCTGTCACGTGCTCAGGGTGAACCTGCTCTCATCTGTAGAAAGCACAGGGCACCAGTGGTGCACCTACCAATTTTGGTGTTCAATGGCAAATGCCAAATGAGCTCTATAGTGCCAGGCAGTGAGCACAGGGCCCCCTAGAGTACGTCGGGCCCTCAGGCCACCCTCATGAAGTCTGTTTCTGATTGGTCAGAGACATTCACACTAGTGGCCTGCTGGAGGTCATTTTGTAGGGCTCTGGCAGTGCTCATCCTGTTCCTCCTTGCACAAAGGAGCAGATACCGGTCCTCCTGATGGGTTAAGGACCTTCTACTGCCCTGACCAGCTCTCCTAGAGTAACTGCCTGCCTCCTGGAATCTCCTCCATGCTCTTGAGACTGTGCTGGGAGACACAGCAAACCTTCTGGCAATGGCACGTATTGATGTGCCATCCTGGAGGAGTTGGACTGCCTGTGCAACCTCTGTAGGGTCCAGGTATGGCCTCATGTTACCAGTAGTGACACTGACCCGAGCCAAATGCAAAACTAGTGAAAAACCATCAGAAAAGATTAATAGGGAAAAAATGACAGTGGCCTCCACCTGTAAAACCATTCCTGTTTTGGGGTTGTCTCATTGTTGCCCATCTAGTGCACCTGTTGTTCATTTCATTGACAAAGAATAATAAAGTGATCACCAAGTGGGATAACTATGTACTCATTCCTAGCACGAGCCTTTAAATAGTGAAGCAGTCCACATGTACAGGAACAAACCAAAGTCCTTTATCCACACAAGCACTGCAAACAGTACACACGAAAAAGTCCAGTGATCCGTGTCACATTCCTCTTATGCATGCAAATCAAAGGAATGTATATGAACCCACACACCCTCGAATGTGATCCAGTAACGGCTAAAATGGCCTCTCACCTCCACCCTGCGACCCTGCAGGGCCACAGCGCTTTTTGTAAAATATATCACCACCGGAACTAGGATGGGCTCCTCACGATAATGTGACTTGAAGATGTTTCTACAGGACACAGCTTCCACCTCTCCTCCAATATCCTTGCGGGCCAATGAGCCAGATGGATCCCAGCTCAGATCCCCATAAGACAAAAGAAGACATCCTCCATAGTGCAGACCGTTTATTAAAACATTTAAAAGAGATAAAAAACAAACTCACATGGGCAGAGTTTCATACAGCGTTTTCCCCATATGCTGGGTGTAGGCATAGACCTCAAAGGGTGTGCAAAGATGGCGCCACGCCGGAAGTGCGTCACCACGCTAAGCCGTCGACGCGTTGCGTCACGTGACCTCGTGACTTCATCCTAGTTCCGGTGGTGATATATTTTACAAAAAGCGCTGTGGCCCTGCAGGGTCGCAGGGTGGAGGTGAGAGGCCATTTTAGCCCTTACTGGATCACATTCGAGGGTGTGTGGGTTCATACACATTCCTTTGATTTGCATGCATAAGAGGAATGTGACACGGATCACTGGACTTTTTCGTGTGTACTGTTTGCAGTGCTTGTGTGGATAAAGGACTTTGGTTTGTTCCTGTACATGTGGACTGCTTCAATATTTAAAGGCTCGTGCTAGGAATGAGTACATAGTTATCCCACTTGGTGATCACTTTATTATTCTTTGTCTATGTCTAAGCGCTACATCATTTATTTATATGTATGTGAGAATCACCTGTTCGGTATAGGATTGGATGTTAGCAGCTGCTGAATATTTAGTGTGAGCCAGATATATTTTTTTCACTACTGTCTTACATAAGAGCGCAAGAGGATTTTGTATCTTATTGTTCATTTCATTACCACCAAAGCAGCTGAAACTGATTAACAACCTCCTCTGCGACTTACCTGACCAGATCAATATCCCAAGAGTTTCACTGACTTGATGCTAGACTCGGATTACAAAGTCTTCCTTTCATTTTTTGAGCTGTGTGCAAAGTAAGGACAATTGAGAGAATAAGGGAGTGAGATGAGTGAAATAACAAAATCAGCAGCACTTTTACTTTCATTTTCCTACTATTATATAAAGAATCTTCATTCTCCTTCAGTTTCTGTAAGTTCAGAGATTGAGTCAAGCCAGGTAGTTTCCCTCTGAAGTCTCAGCTATGGCTAGTGGTGAGATGAGAACATATATCCAAGATTTCAGCCTTGATAATTGTGAGCATGGTAATCAGGGCTATAGTTGTTTGGTTTAAGCGGTCATGGCAAATCCTGCTTCATCAACTCCTGTAAGTATGTTGTAGACAATGCTCCTTACAAGGTCTATGCAGTGGTTGCTCCAGCAGAAGACAAGCCAGAGACAATGATAAGGAGCTCTTATGAGTTGACTGGAACCATCAAGCTGGTCGATAACCGGGGTTGTGTCAAACTGAATAAGAATGAGACGGGAGAGATATACGCTCAGCTTGGTATGTACAGAATATAATGTCTTAATGTACAGAACTGAAAGAAAGTAGTCTCTGCTTGTATCCAAACAGTAGAATATATATATGTCTCTGTATAAATGTTTCACATTTCACCAGGGGTGGACTGACCATTCAGGCACTGCCCGAGGGCCTGGGGTTACTAAAGGGCCCCATGAGAAGCTCAGTCTGTCCCTGAGAGAGGGAGAGAGAGAGGGGGAAGAGGGAAAGAGAGGGGGGGAGAGAGGGAGAGTGAGAGAGAGGGAGAGAGGGGGAGGGAGAGAGAGAGGGGGGAGAGAGAGATGGGAGAGGGAGAGAGGGAGAGGGAGAGAGGGAGGGAGATAGGGGGAGAGGGAGAGAGGGGGGAAGAGAGGGAGAGAGAGAGGGAGAAAGAGAGGGAGAGAGAGAGAGAGGGAGAGGGGGGAAAGGACGAGAGAGGGAGGGAGACAGAGAGAGAGGGGGAGGGAGGGGGCGAAAAGAGAGAGGGAAGATAGAGTGGAGAGGGGGGAGAGAGAGAGAAGAGAGGGGGGAGGGGGGAGAGAGGGAGAGGGAGGGAGTGGGGGGGAGAGAGAGGGGGAGATAGGGGAGAGAGGGAGAGAGGGGGAGAGGGAGGGGGTAAGAGAGGGGGGGGAGGGAGGGAGAGAGAGGGGGGAGGGAGAGAGAGGGAGAGATCAAGGGAGAGAGAGGTAGAGAAGGGGGGAGGTGGAGAGAGGGGGGAGGGAGAGGGGGGTGGAGAGAGGGGGGAGAGAGAGGGAGAGAGGGGGGCAGAGGGAGAGAGAGGGAGCTAGGGGAGAGAGAGGGGGAGAGAGGGGGAGGGAGAGAGAGGGAGAGAGGGAAGAGAGAGGGGGAGAGTGGGAGAGAGAGGGAAAGGGAGAGGGGGGGAGAGAGAGAGGGGGGGGAGAGAGGGGGGAGGGCGAGGGAGGGGGAGAGAGAGGGAGAGGGAGGGAGGGAGAGAGGGGGAGGGGGAGAGAGAGAAAGGGGGAGAGAGGGAGAGAGGGGGAGAGGGAGAGATGGATAGAGAGAGGGTGAGGGAGGGGGAGAGAGAGGGGGGGAGAGAGGGGGGGAGGGGGAAGATAGAGTGGAGAGGGGAAGAGAGAGATAGAGAAGAGAGGGGGAAGAGAGAGAGGAAAGAGAGGGGGAAAAGAGACGGGGAAGAGATAGTGAGGAGAAAGGAAGAGGGAAGAGAGAGAGCGGAGAGAGATGGGAAGAGAGAGAGAAGAGAGAGAGGGGGGGAAGAGAGATGTAAAAGAGAGAAAGGAGAGAGAGAGAAGAGAGAGAGGGAAGGGAGGGGGGAGATGAAAGAGAGAGGGGGAGAGAGAGGGGGGGAGAGAGAGTGGGTGGAGAGAGAGGAGAGAGGGGGAGGAAGAAAGAGGGGGGGGAAAGAGAAATAAGAAATAGGGGGGGGGAGAGAGAGGGAGGGGAGAGAGGGAAGAGGGATAGAGAGAGGAGAGAGAGAGGGGGAGGAGGGAGAGAGAGGGAGGGGAGAGAGGGAAGAGGGATAGAGAGAGGAGAGAGAGAGGGGGAGGAGGGAGAGAGAGGGAGAAAGAGAAGAAAGAGAGAAGGAAGAGAGAGACAGGGGGAAGAGAGAGAAGAGAGAGGGGAAAGAGAAAGAGAGGGGAAGAGAGAGAGAGAAAGACAGCAGGAAGAGAGAAAAGGGGGGGGGGGAGAATAACAGTTAGTGTATAGATGTCAGTGTTATATATAGGGAATAGTTAGTGTACATAACACTGATGTCTGTACACTGAGTGCCATTCCCTAACCGACCCTATATCTAAACACCCTGATTACTATATACACTGAGTGCACACTGATATCTGTACACTGAGTGGTACTCAATGTATAGTACAATGTACAGATGTCAGTGTTATATTTAGGAAATAACACTAAATGTAAAGATATCAATGTTATAAAACACAGATATCTGTACACTTAGTGCTATTTCCATATATATATATACACACATACAGGTGTACCTCGGTTTACAAATGCCTCGGTTAACATAATTTTCGGTTTACGAATGAAAATCCATTGAAAATAATGCCTCGGTTTACAATTTTTTTTTCGCAATACGAAGTGTGATTTTTAAGTGCAATTGCTGGCTTTTATTTTTCTTCACTATAGCTTCCAGAGCTGTCACTTTCCCTGGAGTTAAAGGAAACTTTGTTTCTTTTAACTTGGGGAAATAAACTAAAAATAAATTTTCTCTTTTAGCTGGGGGGAAATAGACAGCTGAATCTCTCAGCTATAGTGAAGAAAAAAAAGCTGTAATTACATTTAAAAACCGGCAACAAAATAAATTTAAAAAAACGGCATGGGGTCCCCCCTCCCATCCATACCAAGCCCTTCGGGTCTTGAGGGATTTTGAGGGGAACTCCCACAATTTTTTTTTTTTAAAATGGCGTGGGGGTCCCCCCCCAAAATCCAAACCAGACCTTTATCCGAGCATGCAGCCCGGCAGGTCAGGAAAGGTGGGGGGACGAGCGAGCACCCCCCTCCTGAACCATACCAGGCCACATGCCCTCAACATGGGGACAAGGTGCTTTGGGACAGGGGGGCTCCTTTCCCCCACAGCACCTTGTCCCCATGTTGATGGAGACAAGGGCCTCTTCCCCTTGTGGGGGTCTGTGGGCAGGGGGTTTATCGGAATCTGGAAGCCCCCTTTAACAAGGGGGCCCCCAGATCCCGCCCCCCCATGTGAATGAGTATGGGGTGCATGGTCCCGATACTCATTCACAAACAACAGAAAGTGTAGTGTGAAAAAAGACAGGACAGCTCGCTTCAGACGATGGCTCCTGCCATCTGCCTGCTCCGCTGATTTGACAGTTCTTAAATAGGTAAGGGGCGGGGCCACTCAGGGACATCATCTGAGTGACCCCGCCCCATGTGACATCATTGATGTCACGTGGTGTGAGGTCACATGCGTGATGTCCCTGGGTCTTTTAATGTCCCCTGGGCAAAGTAATGGACTTTACACACCTACTCTTAAGAATTAACCACTAGGGGACCGCCCACAGTACATATACTGCTACAAGGTGGCCCTTTGTGCAGGATCACGTATATAAATGTGATCCTGCATTTCCGGGTATGGGGCATGTGCAAGGCAATTTCCCCAGCAAGCGTGCCAGATATGGAGTCAAGATGTAGAAGACCTGTGAGGGCAACAGGCTATACTTATAAGTTTCGGATTTACGAGGGAAAAGATAGTCACGTGCAGGGGCGGACTGACCATTTGGAAACTTGGGCACTGCTCGAGGGCCCGGGGTCAGTAGGGGGCCCCATGAGATGCCTCTGGTACCTTTATCATAGGCTTTTTTGAGTTTGGGCAAGGACACAGGGGCCCCATGATCCCCTATTGCCCGGGGGCCCCATGAGTTGTCAGTCTGCCCCTGGTCACATGGAGCCCCCCTGGATACCCAGACTACATGGGGAGTGGTGGCATAATAGTTTGGGACTTGGTGTTATCCTTTTTCCATATGGGGTACCACTTATACGTGGACAATTTTTATTCAAGCGTGCCACTATTTAGACATTTGTTCAATCTTGGAATTGGCACTTGTGGCACCGTGTGACCTAATGTGTGCCCACCATTAGAAGTGAGTGGATGCAGGGCGGTATATTCTAATGGTGGGCATACCACACACTTTTTCTGGCAGAGATTTCTTCTCTTTTTTCATTCATTCCACTGCCTAAATACGAAAAAAAAAAAAAAAAAAAGAACATAGCATATATAACCAACAAGGACCAGCGACGTACTGGTACATCACTGGATTTGAATGGTTATACCAGGATGATGCCTACAGCTGCAGGCATCATCCTGGTATTGTTTTTTTCAGCCGTCAATCAGCTTTCATGTAAAATCAATCCTAGTGGCTAATTAGCTGCAAGATTGCTTTTAAAAGCAGCTGGAAATGATGCCCCCCCCTCCCCCGCTGCCTTCCACGGCCTTCTCCGGCAGTCCCATGCCATCGGGGGAACCTGAGAATGCAGCCGGTGTTTCTGTAGCTGACCATAGAGCTGATTGGAGACCAGAATGGTGCCAATCATCTCTATAATCTAAGAATTCGGAAGCTACAAGCATTTCATCACTTCAGTTTCGCAGGATATACACAGCGGCATTTGTAAATTGGGAAAGCATCACCGATCTTGGTGAGATGTAATGTAAGGGCAGAGGAGATATCCAGAGTCTGATAGACCCCAGAAAAAGAATATATGACAATGCCCATTGAAGTTATAGGGGATATGTGCATTCCCTGTTATAGCATTAAAAGTGATAAAAAAAAATGAAAGGGACAGTGTAAAAATAATTTAAAAAATCAAAATAACTTAAAAAAAAAAAAAACTCGCCCCCCCCACGCACGCACACCTGTGTGCTCGAGCATTGATCCTGTGCCGTTATATAAACAGCGGTTGCACCATGCATGTGAGGTATTGCCGTGAACGTCACTGACGCCAATGATTGGGCACTATTCCTCTCACTGACGCCAATGATTGGGCACTATTCCTCCCACTGATGCCAATGATTGTACACTATTCCTCCCACTGACGCCAATGATGGGGCACTATTCCTCCCACTGATGCCAATGATGGGGCACTATTCCCCCCCACTGACACCAATGATGGGGCACTATTCCTCCCACTGACACCCACAATAGGGCACTATTCCTCCCACTGACACCAATGATGGGGCACTATTCCTCCCACTGACACCAATGATGGGGCACTATTCCTTCCACTGACACCAATGATGGGGCACTATTCCTCCCACTGATACCAATGATGGGGCACTATTCCTCCCACTGATACCAATGATGGGGCACTATTCCTCCCACTGATACCAATGATGGGGCACTATTCCCCCCCACTGACACCAATGATGGGGCACTATTCCTCCCACTGACACCCACAATAGGGCACTATTCCTCCCACTGACACCAATGATGGGGCACTATTCCTCCCACTGACACCAATGATGGGGCACTATTCCTTCCACTGACACCAATGATGGGGCACTATTCCTCCCACTGATACCAATGATGGGGCACTATTCCTCCCACTGACACCAATGATGGGGCACTATTCCTCCCACTGATACCAATGATGGGACACTATTCCTCCCACTAAGGCCAATGATGGGGCACTATTCCTCCCACTGATACCAATGATGGGGCACTATTCCTCCCACTGACACCAATGATTGTACACTATTCCTCCCACTGACGCCAATGATGGGGCACTATTCCTCCCACTGACGCCAATGATGGGGCACTATTCCCCCCACTGACACCAATGATGGGGCACTATTCCTCCCACTGACACCCACAATGGGGCACTATTCCTCCCACTGACACCAATGATGGGGCACTATTCCTCCCACTGACACCAATGATGGGGCACTATTCCTTCCACTGACACCAATGATGGGGTACTATTCCTCCCACTGATACCAATGATGGGGCACTATTCCTCCCACTGACACCAACAATGGGGCACTATTCATCCCACTGATACCAACGATGGGACACTATTCATCCCACTGACATCAGTGATGGGGCACAGTTATGAAGTAGCAACGAAAATAATTTTATGGTTGGGGGTCACCACAACATGAGGAACTGTATTAAGGGGTCGCGGCATTAGAAAGGTTGAGAACCACTGCTCTATGGGGTCCGAGGTAGGTGGTCCTCTTCCTCAAAGGGGTCCCCCTGTGTAAACCTGATGGATTCTGTCCCTCTGGATAGTCTGGGTAGTGGGTGGTATTCCTTCCTTAGAGTGGATCTGTGGGCTAGAACACTCCCCCAGGGGGTGACAAAAACACTCCCATAGTGTAGTATGTTGTGAAGGCTTTTATTAAAGATACATCAGGGTACATCTGGGTAGATTAGGAAAAAATCGTTGCAGACAGTAGTCTGGAAAAGCACTGACCAGCTGGTATGTTAAAATGGCCGCCGGAGCTCCACGTTGCTCTGGCGGCGTGACGTCATGGCATGTTGTGGCTCCTCCTATCGCGTATCGTGCTCCAGCATGTCTTCAGAGGGGGGTCGCCAATCACGCCATGCCGTCCGCCGTTTGTATATATAGAGATGACTTTGCACATGCGCGGGGGTTACGGGCGCCATTTTGCCTTGGTCCCATCATACGAAGAAGCAGACTGGATGTCTGTAAATTCTTCTATGGGAATATGTTACTATTCCCATAGGGAAAGATTAGCGCCATCTACCGTTAGATAGAAAACATCAGAACCAAAACAGACTAGATGCCTGTGTGTTCTCTATGGGAATATGTTAATGAATATACAGGGAAGCTTCAGCGCCATCTAATGTTAGGTAATAAAATGATGATAGACAGAACAGATCTATCTTCCAAATGTCTGTGTTAGATGATATAATGATGATAGGTAGAACTAATCTATCTTTTAAATGGTAAAGCCAGTAAAAAATAGATTATGGGAAATTAAAATAGAGGGCGAGCAAAATGTCTGATTCCAATCCCATGTTATATTTTCCTGTAGACTTTAGATCAATGCGCATGTGCGAATATCATCATCACACAGTGCAATAATATAGTATTGTTCCTATATCTCATATGAAATGATATAGTGTGACTATTCTTCATGTCTATAAAGAAGATATATATAATTTTTCACAGAGTAAAATAATAATATATTAAACGGGAATAAATAATTATAAATAAACCATCAATATTGATGTATAAAAAGGTAAAATCCCAAATAAAAATGCATAGTTAGTGATCCCATATATAGTGAGTTAAGACATTGAAAAATCATCACACTATGCCTGGATTATGACAAGTGATACACATAAACAATTATAATATATCATAAAATATCTTATATGTAAAAAAAGTATAAAATACACGCATAAATATAAAATGTATGAAGAGGTGAATAGTAATATAAATATAAAAATAAGGAAATACATGTCCAGGATGGATGATAACTTAGCTATTCTCAATGAAACAGTTAATATCAACCTTGATATTGAGGCCATTCGGTTTTAAAGAACAGAGTTCATATATCCATTTCATTTCCAATTGTGAGACAGCACGTCTCTTATGTATTCCTCTCCAATGGGGTTTGATTAAATCAATGCCCGTGAATTTCAAAGAGGTGGGATCCATATTATGAAATCTCCTGTAATGATTAGAGACTGAGTGTTCTCTATACCCTCGTTTAATGTTATTGACATGTTCTCGTAACCTGTCCCTAAGCCGCCTAGTGGTACGTCCAATGTACTGCAGCTTACATGGACATTCCAGTAAATAAACAACAAACTTGCTGTTACATGTAATGAATTTGTCTATATTGTACCTCTTTCCAGTTACTTGTGAGGAAAAAACAGTCTGTTTATGCTTCCTAGTGTTGTCACACTTACAGATTATACATTTGTTACACGGTTGGTAACCCTTAAGATCATTAAACAAAGAGATTTCTTTGGGCGGGTCAATCACATTGGGCGCCAGATAATGCCTCAAATTAGTAGCCTTGCGAAACACTATTTCAGGTTTCTCCGGTAGTACATTAGACAGTATAGGATCCGCTCTCAGGACCTTCCAATTTTTTCTAATGATGTGATTAATTGCCCTATATTGCCTAGAATAGGTTGTAATAAATGGGCATATTTGTCCTTTCTTGGCCTTCTGCTTGTCTATTAGGAGGTCCTCCCTATTGAGATGTGCCACAGTGTCAATAGTATTTTCTAAGGTTTTTGTTTCATAGCCCTTTTCTGAAAACCTGTCTTTTAAAATTTCAGACTGATTATAGAACATTTCTAGATCAGTACAGTTCCTGCGTAGCCGAATGAACTGTCCCTTTGGAATATTAGACAGCCATCTTGGATGATGGCAACTTCCTTTCGGTATATATCCGTTACGGTCTGTCTTTTTGAAAAAGGTTTTAGTCACTAGACCTCCATTGTAATTAATCAGTGTGAGATCTAGAAAGCTGATCTCCTTCATACTGTAATTATAAGATAACTCTATGTTCAAATCATTATGATTGAGGGTAGTGAAGAAATTTATTAACGCTTGTTCCTCCCCATTCCAGAGCAAGAACACATCGTCAATGTACCGTCTATAAAACATAAGTTCAGGCCACTCCCTCGAATAGATCACCATCTCCTCCCAATGTGCCATGAATAAATTAGCAAGACTGGGGGCAAACTTTGCCCACATTGCTACGCCTGTTATCTGCAGGTAATATTTGTGATTAAACCAGAAGTAGTTATTGTTGATCGCAAAATTAAGCAAAGATAAAATGAAATCCACATGAGAGGACGATAAAGTGCTATAAGTGCGTAGATAATATCCGGCGGCTTCAAGTTCATCCCTATGAGCTATGTTACTATACAGAGAGGACACGTCCGCCGTTACTAAGAATGTTTGAGTGGTGATAGACAGATTTTTAATATCATTTAGCATCTGTTTAGTATCCCGTAAATAGGCTGGTGTTTGGGACACTAGAGGTTGCAAGAAGAAATCTATATATTGCCCAATTCTTGAGCTCAATGAACCTATACCGCTCACAATGGGTCTCCCAGGGGGATTTGTAGGGTCCTTATGGATTTTCGGGAGGATGTATAGAACTGGAAGTTTTGGGGCCGTGGGACACAGAAAATCTTTTTCTTTTTTGTTAATAATTTCTCTGGTGAAACCATCCTTAATAATATTCTTTAAAACACGTTTAAAAGAAAGGACTGGGTCCTTAGGTAAAACAGCATATGTTGTTGTATCTCCTAGAATGTTATATACCTCTTTTATATAGTCTGATTTATTAAGACTGATTGTACTGTTGTGGGTTTAGTAACACTAAGTTTGGAATAGAGTAGGGAAGGGTGTGAATCACTGTCAGGTGTCTACTGCTATTCTGGCCCAGGATCCCAGGTCCCAAAGGGAAAAACTTCAACAGAAGCTTGTTCAGAATATTTGGTAAAACACGATCCAACCCAGTAATGGCAAACTAATCAAGGGTTGGGCAGCTAACAAACATACAAGCAGGTAATGGCCGCTCCTGGAAGGTTCCCAGAAAGGTTTTAGCTATGATTCCACTCTAACAGCAATAGCCAGCTGAGGCTCCAATCATTATGTGTACAGAGCAGATACCTTTCTTGTGGAGTCAATACTTTGTCACCATCTCACAGGAGCTCTTCTGCCTGCCAGCCATCAGGGTCACTTACCTTTGTAGGTTCCCACCATTTTTGTGAAAGCAAATGTCATTCTATGTTTGAGTGGACTCAAAGCTGTTTTTTTAAATCTGTCAATCTGTGAGAAAACGTCTATACATGAGTTGTCAGCAGATCATGCTGAACCACAAACATGGATGTGCATGGTCCCGTATTCCTGTATCTTTTACTCTTGGTGGCTTATTGTGCCCATTTATGATCAGCCTTGGTTAAATGCAGTACCAGAATGTTTAATAATCTCTCCTGTGCTTTTCTCATTCTAGGAAATTTTCTACCGCTGGACACTGAGGTCACATGGGACTCCGGATATAATAACACACTGGCAAAAATTTTGAGAGCAGAATATCACACTGGTGATTTCATTGTCCCAGTGTGTATCTACAAGTAAGTAAAAATCTCATACAGAACATCACGTACAGTTGTGTTCAAAATAATAGCAGTCAGACATCACTAAACGGATCAATCGCTGTTTTTTGTAGAAATGATATTTCTACATGGCAAATAATTTACTAGCAGGTGAAGTAGAGTAATAGAAATCCAACAGACCCAACAGTCATGACATGCATGCTGCTGATTCTGTGTCATTGAATCACTCATTGAAAGGGGCGTGTTCAAAATAATAGCAGTGTGGAGTTCTATTAGTGAGGTCATTCATTCTTTGAAAAACAGGTGGCAATTATTGCCCTTATTTAAGGAAGGAAGGAAGGCAGCAAATGTTGGACATGCTGGTTTCAGTGCATTTCTCTCTGAAATTCTGAGGAAAATGGGTCGTTCCAGACATTGTTCAGAAGAACAGCGTACCTTGATTAAAAAGTTGATTGGCGAGGGGAAAACATATAAAGAAGTGCAGAAAATGATCGGCTGCTCAGCTAAAATGACCGCAAATGCTTTAAAATGGCAACCAAAACCTGAAAGACGTGGAAGAAAGCGAAAAACTACCATTGGAATGGATAGAAGAATAGCCAAAATGGCGCAGACTCAGCCAACAATCAGCTCCAGGAAGATGAAAGAAGGTGTGACGTTCCCTGTGAGGACTGTTACAATTAGAAGACGCCGATGTGAAGCCAAGCTATCTGCAAGAAGTCACCTCAAAGTGCCACTGTTGGAAAAAAGACGTGTGCTGAAGAGGTTACAGTCTGCCAAAGAGCACATTGACTGGCCTAAAGAGAAATGGTACAACATTTTGTGGACTGATGGAAGTAAGATTGTTCTTTTTGGGTCTAGTGGCCAGAGACAGTTTGTCAGACGACCCCCAAACACTGAATTCAAGCCACAGTACACTGTGAAGACCGTGAAGCATGGTGGTGCAAGCATCATGATATGGGGATGTTTCTCATACTACGGTGTTGGGCCTATTTATCGTATACCAGGGATCATGGATCAGTTTGAATCCATCAGAATACTTGAAGAGGTCATGCTGCCTTATGCTGAAGAGGAAATGTCCTCTATAACTGATTTCACTCAATGTTTTACATTTTTTGAAGGGACTGTACTTTAGGTGTATAACTGTATAAAAGTCTGTCTGTTTTATAAAAAAAAAAAGGTGTTCTTTAGGGTGTATCCGCAACTGAGAATGTACCTGTGTAATGTGTATACACAGGAGACCGCATATACACCTGTTGGTTGCAGAAACTGTTTATTTATTGCATAGCTTGACTAAAGAGTTTGCACTGTTAAGAGATAAGGTTAGATCAGATTTTAACTGGCTGAGACACAATGCAAAACTATGCCTAACAAACAGTTAGAAGGTTAGAGGTTGATTGGCCGCCATGTACAGGTGCATGTGATTCTGAGTGAACACGCTTTAGTAAATCTCCCCCTATGTGTATAACTAATACAGAAATCCTGTACAACTAATAGTCCATCATTAGTTTATCAAGGTACTTTCCTATGACCACCCGGTTCATCAACCATACACTTGTCAAAGGAGCCCCAGATCTGGAGGCAGAATCTCCTCAAAGCTTTATGAAACAGTTTCAGACAGTCTTTATTCCATGGGAGGGCGTTTCATCGGCAATCCAAGCTCCTTTTCAGCAGGAACTGTAGCTTTTCATGTTCTGAAACTCAGATACATAAGCGATTTCACTGCAAGGTAAATAAAAAGTATAAGCAAAATAGCCATGAAAAATCAGCACCCCTACTTGTTTAAACCATGAAAATATACAGTAATACCAAAGAAATCTTCAAAACCTCCTAGTCCTTTAAAAGGTTTCCACCATTCATTAGCAATACTGAGGGCTTTTTTCAGTGGGAATGTGGTTCCGGCACATCCAGCACTGAAGGTATTTAATGGCAAGGGATGCTGGAAGGGTCTATTGTTGCTGGGGTGATCTATTTTTGCTAGTGGGGGATCTATTGTTGTGGGTCATATGTTGCTGGAGATCAATTGTTGCTGGGAGGGATCTACTGCTGAGGGAGAAGTCCATTGTTGCTGGCTGCTGGGAAATCTATTGTTGCTGATGGGGTTTATATTGTGCCAGGGTGGATCTATTGTTGCTGGGGGTCTATTGTTGTAGTACTGGGAGTGGGGTAGGGGGTGAAACCAAAGGACAATGATGGGAGGTGGGTAGGGGGCAGGGAAATGGGTGCCCCATTAAAATTGTTTACCACCGCACTTCTATGTGTATGAATCCTAGACCCTGACCTCACCTTCGGATCTCACATCCTATCACTGGCTAAATCTTGGCACCTTAATCTCCAAAACATTTCAAACATTCACCCCTTCTTAACTAATGGCACATCAGACCAACTTATTCACTGCCTTGCTATCTTGACTGTCTTGACTACTGCAGCTTTCTTCTCACTGGTCCAGTTCCAACTGGACAACACTGAAGAGATCAAAGATCTTTTAAATACATTTTCTAGTAAGCCCCCCAATAAAAAGTAAAGACAGCGTAAAGAAAACTTAGAAAAATCTACTAAAACTGATGTCACTGTAAAAATATAAACTTAGCCTACCTTGAAAGTGTCAGTGAAAACCTCAGCGTTTACTTTCATTCACATTTTTTTTCCATGTCTAGGGAGTAATTGAGTAATTTTTCACCCACACAAATCTGATGCCAAAGTTCATCATGAAAACAGAACATCTGGTACTGCAGGCTGATTTTCTTGACTAGCTTTAGGCCTGGCTATCTAATCTGATTTCGTCAAGTGTAAGCAGTATGTAGGGTAGCTTCCAGGGCTCAGTAGTATGTAGGGCAATGTACAGAGGTCAGTAGGATGTAGGACAGTGTACATGGGTCAATAGGATGTAGGGCAATGTACAGAGGTCAGTAGGATGTAGGACAGCGTACAGAGGTCAGTAGGACATAGGGCAGAGTACAAAGGTCAATAAGATCTAGAGCAGCATACAGAGGTCAGAAGTAGGTAGGGCAGAGTACAAAAGTCAGCAGTATGTAGGGCAGTGTACAGAGGTCAGTAGCATGCAGAGCAGTGTACAGAGGTCAGTAGCATGCAGAGCAGTGTACAGAGGTCAGTAGCATGCAGAGCAGTGTACAGAGGTCAGTAGTAGGTAGGACAGCATACAGAGGCCAGTAGTAGGTAGGGCAGTGTACAGAGCTCAATAACATATAGGGCAGTGTACAAAGATCATTAGTATGTAGGGCTGGGGTCAGGATGACAAAATATAGGGGGGTCAAGGGGGCATGGTACTGGGGGATCAGAAGGGTATGGTGCAGAGGAGGTCAGAAGAGCACAGTAGTGGAAGGTCAGAAGGGAACGGTACTTGGAGATCAGGAGGGCACCGTACAGGGGGATCAGAATGGCTGGAGTGTCAAGTTGGCATGGCAGTGGGGGTATAATATTGGGGGGAATCAGGAGAGCTGGGGTGTTAGGAGGGCATGGTACTGGAGAGTCAGGAGAGCATGGTACTAGGGGATCAGGAGGGCTTGGTTGTCAGGAGGGCATGGTGCTGGGGGTAAGGAGGGTATGGTATAGGGGGATCAGAAGCGCATGGGGCTGGTGTCAGGAGTGCTGAGGTGTCAGGAGGGCATGGTGCTGGGACATCAGGAGGGCTGGAGTGTTAGAAGGGCACAGAAGTTGTTTTTTTGCAGAGTGGCTCAGGGAAGGTGCAGACAACCTACATGTCCTGGCTCTAATCCCTGCCAGTATTCCTCTTTCAACTACCTACTTGGTATCACCCAGAAGACCCTTGGATCGGGTTGACGGGCCAGTGGCAATAAGTGCAGAAGAGCCCAAACCTGCTTGAACCAACCTCATCTTGACATACTGCCCAAATCATCTCTGCTACTCCAAAGACCTCCTGCTCTCTAGCTCCTCCCATACCCACCTCCAGGACTTCTTTCCCATCCTCTGGAACTGCCTATATTCGTTTCCTACCCTGCCTGCTTTTAAGCAATCGCTGAAAACAAATCTATTCAGGGAAGCCTACCCCACCTCTACCTAAAAACTATACTATGACCATCTCCATCAGCCCATACCCTACAGATATTACCTTGTGTACCACTTATCCCTCCCTTTTAGATTGTAAGCTCCACAAACAGGCCCTCCTAATACTTTTATTGTATTGAATTGTATTGTAACTGTATTGTCTCCCTTTATATTGTAAAGCATTGCACAGACTGTTGGTGCCATAAATCCTGTATAATAATAATAATAACAATGTAGCTTTACGTTGCAATGTACATTTATAATTTATATAATATGTATTATGTTTAGCGCTGAAACCCGGATGTCTCCCAGTGACATTTCCGATCTGAAGGAGATCCTTTTGAAGGCCAAAGAAATAACAGGTACAACATTCATTTGAAATCTGGTTTAATAATTTTTAATCATGCACATTATACATATTAAACTGTTGTTAGAACTGAACTTGTCATAAACCTACAAGTTCAAGGGAACTTATGCTTTGCCCATCATTTAGACTCCATGCATATTAGCATTTTTTTAAGCTAAAAAACGCTGTAAAAAAAAAAAAGCTGGTAATAGCTTTTTTTAGTAGCATTTTAGTAGCGTTTAGAAGCATTTAGGAGCGTTAGTGTTTTATTATCGTTTTTACAGTACGTGTAGAAAAAACAATCAAAAAGCTAAACAAAGCTGTTAGCAGCATTTAGCATTTTTTTCTGTTTCAGCATCTAGGAGCAGAAAAAAAAAAGTTTTTTTGTAGAGTCCAGCAGAGAAAACTGCTAAACGCTGCTAAATGTTACTAAAATGCTCCTAGCAGCTTTTTTTTCCCTCTACATGTACTGTAAAAAAGCTACTAAAAACACTAATGCTCCTAAATGATTCTGAACACTACTAAAACGCTACTAAAAAAATGCTATTACTAGCGTTTTTTTATCCAGTGTTTTTCCCAGAATTTTTTGAGCTTAAAAAAAAATGCTAGTGTGCATGGAACCTTAAAGAGCTTATCTTGCCAATTTTAAAATGAATGTGGGGACAAAAATACTAATGAAAGCAAAATGGTGAACATACGGTGATACGTACTACATCCTGTTGTTAGATGAATTCACCAGAGCTTTATAATAATTTAGAAATTTATAATAATAAATAAATAAATAAAATAATAAATGTAATAATAATTTTAGTAGAAAGATGGATTTAAACACAGCAGGCAGGACCACAGGAGAAAATCAGGCAAAGTGCCCCTAACCACAAATAAGATGAATATCCCATTCTCTTGCTTGTGGTTGCGTTGGCAGGTGCAGTTAGTTTGCATTCTACTAGATGGCTTGATTCCTATTATAGTATGGTAAGGAGGGAGTTGTAAGTAGGTATTAGCTCCCTTTTAGGAAAGTCCCTCCTCTAGTGATGTCATGAGTGTAGTGAGTGCCCAATTAGAGGCCAGCTGTGGGAGGAGCTAAGTAGTTTGGGTCATGGAGTATATCAAAATACAGGATAGAGCCCAGAAAAAACTATCCCCTTAAGACATCTTCCCCAATCCACAAATCAATGTAGTTCAATGCTTATCCCTATAGAGGCACAATTAAAATCCCTTTATTGCAAGGTATTTTCCCATCCAAGATATCCCAGAGCTGCTAAGATGTAGTCTCCTGCAGATCTGAACTAAAAGGCCCTTTGCAGGAATGAAGTCCCAGGCTATGAGAGGAATAGCTGTAGTCACCCTATCTCCCCTGTCCTTCTTCTGCAGGTCCAGTAGTGGGTGCTTAAGGCTTTGGAGGCCTGGACAGAGTCCTCTTATGCGAGTAGTAGTAGGAAGTCTGGGAAGGAGTGTGCTAGCTGGGAGCATATTCATCTAGCTATAGATGGCACAATGAGAGAGAAGTAGGTATACTAATGAAGGAACCTTGATCCCCTTACCCTCAGGTGCAGGTCCTGTTAGGAGGTGATGGAAGCTAATGTTGCAGAATTATGGAAGCCAATGCTGTGGACTCGTATATATACATAGGGAGGTGGTACCAATTCTGTGGTGCACCCAAGTAGAGGAATTGAGGTGTAGAGGTTAGATGGCTTAAAATATGTGCACTTGCGCTCCACACTGAAATGAAAGCTACAGAATGTCTACCATTGCATGTGGCATATCGAAGATTCTGCTAGTAGGTCACTGTATTATGTCACAGAAGTTACAGTAAAGTTATTTTCAAATATTAAGGCCTTAGGCCAGGGAAGGCGTGGTCGGGCCTCCGGGCAGGAGCATGACACAATATGGGAAGATTCTTACAAAAGGTGGGTGGCTGTCCTATCTAGGAAGAAGCAGGGTGGGGATTTGTACCTTTGGCACCAACACCTGCCCAATCCTAGTCACCCTTACATGTGGACAGCCCCAAAGTAACACTTAAGTCAATAAGATTAATAAATGTCTCATAGAAAGTAGATTTAAGAGGTTCTTGTTAAGGTCCTGTTTATTCAGGTCATTGTACAGCTAGCAGTAGTTGGCCTCATTCACCTGGACTTGCAGACATTTCACTACACCAAAAGCAGTTTCTTGAACTCAAAACTTCAGTTCATGAACTACTTGGCTAAGCAGTGAAAACCATGGGCCTTCACTCAATATTGTTTGCCTTTTTGAGTACAGATTCCACAATTTGAGTCCTCTTTAAGACCATCCTTCTCACTCGTAGACCTTCCTTCTTAACTACTTTCCATTCCTTCACCATTTATAAGCAGCAGTGGGTTAAAAAGTCCTGATCTTGGTATAATTTTTTTCACCCACCAATTCTGCACACTGTAAAAGTAATCTGAGCGGCTATGAGGCTGCTGGACTACTCCCTCCAACCACTGCCACCACCTTTGCCACATTTTTACGGCCCATTGTGGAGCCTGTTAAGGATGGGACCAGGGGCATCCGGTTCTTGAGACCCAGTGAGAGGAACTGATGTTGTTCCTCCCACTGTGTGATGTCAGAAACCAGAAGAGGATTTTGTCACTTTTGGTTTTTCATGTAGGCAAGCCATTACCGACTTGTGACAGCATCTAATCAAACCGATCTTGTTTGATCTGATGCTTTGGAGGCCAGAGGAGGGTTATGGGGTCTACTAGACCACAGATCTCACCATAAAGAGGACCTGTCATGGCCCATGCTATCACAAGGGATGTTGTTCATTTCTTCTAATAGCAATAAGATTGATAGAAATACATTAAAGGTACATTGCTACAAAAAAAAATTTAGATGATAAAATTAAAAAAATGTAAAGCACCTTTCCCCCATGCTCACAAACACACATGTTGGTCCTGCACGAATATTTAAACAGCGATTGCACCACACATATGAGGCATTGCTGCGAATATCAGAGTGAGAGCAATAATTCTAGCACCAGACCTCCTGTGTATCTCTAATCTGGCAATCAATAAAGGCTTTTAAAATGTCACCTTTGGAGATTTTTTAGGTACTGTAGTTTGGTGCCATTCCATGGGCGTATGCAGTTTTAAAGCGTCACATTTTAAGTGTCTGTTTATTCGGCTCAGTATCATCCTTAATGTTTTACCAAATAATTGGGTATTATCTGGTGTTTGTGTTCACTAAAACAAATTTTTTCTTGAAAATGTGTGTTTGGTAAACTGCTGTGCAATTATCGTGTGACGTAAAAAAATTGCCACAACTATTTTATTCTCTAGGATCTCTGCTTAAAACAATATAATGTACGTATATAATGTTAGGGGGTTCTAAATAATTTGATTTTTCCATGTACAAGAGACATGTCAGAAGTATTTATTTTATGCTTGCTGAATTTTTCCATTATATAAACACTCTTTTTCAATAATGTACCTCTGAACTTGCTAAGCAATTGACACTGCTGAAACGGTCAATTCTCTGGCACAGCCCCCTCCTTTTGCATGCCATAGCTCTCTCCTATTTTGGGAATGTCTAATTACTCTCTGTGCTGGCCCAGCGCCCTTCCCCTCACCTCCCTATACAATATTTTATGCAGCTACAGGCAAGGGCGTATTTACCACAAGGCAAACAAGGCACTTGCCTAGGGTGGCATTTTTCAGGGGGGGCAGCACCTCTCCCAGGGATGAAAGAAGGGACACGCACACCATGGGAACCAGGTGGGATCAGAGAGAGGCTGCGGGCTGCTTGATGGTGTATGTAGAGCCTGATTCTAGTTCCCGGAGATGTCCGGAGCTGTGAAGATGAGTGTCTCCCTATCGCTGGGGGGAGTAGTGGAAGGATCTCTTGGGTGGGGGCAGGGATGTTGTTGGTCAATGTCAGGATCTCCCTGTGGGAGGGGGAAGGGGGAGTTGTGTTGGTTGGTGTCCGTGGGGGCAGACTATTTTAATGTTGCCTAGGGCAGCACAAAACCTAAATACACCACTGGCTACAGGGGGAGAAGTGAAGGGGAAGTGACAGCTCTGAGTCTTCTGGGGCTGCTGACATCCCATCCAAGATGTTGGCACTCAGCAGCATTCTTGAGGCTTTTGGATGCCTACACAAGGAGGGCTTTTACAAGTAAATGACATGTATACAATACATTGAATGCACATATAACCTTATGGAAAGATTGTTGAGGAAATGAATGGTGTGATGACAGGGTCTCTTAAAGAAACTCAAATACTGTATGCATACATTGTCTGATGATGTAAAGGAAAACATTATCTCCAGGCCTATTGTTCATGATTAGAGCATATAGTCACAAGTGTTTTGTCTCTTCTTCATCTCAGGCATCTTCCCCACTGTGGTCCTCACTCATGAGACCAGTGAACATTTTCTGGAGAATCAGGAGAATTTCAGGAGGATGGGAACACAGAATATTTTTGCTGTAGAGAATTACACTACACAGGATACAGTGAAGATCCGCAAGAAACACGAAACAATACTGAAATACCTCTGTGAGATTGTCAAGGACGTGGAGTTCCGGATGGAAGAGGAAAGAAACCCCATAGAGGAGAAAATTGCAAGACAGCAAATTCTTCATAGATTTATAATAGAGAGAGAGAGAGAGAGAGTCAAGGAGCAGAATGATATAGAGAGAGAGAGAGAGAGAGTCAGGGCGCAGAAGGATATAGAGAGAGAGAGAGTCAGGGCGCAGAATGATATAGAGAGAGAGAGAATCAGGGCGCAGAATGATATAGAGAGAGAGAGGGCAAATTCCCGGAGAACATCTACCCTGAGAACGCCCACATCACCTGGTGGATTTTGGGATATTTTTAAATTTTAAATTATTTAAATTATTGTTGCACGTATTCAAGATATACAAACATAACATAAACGTATCACTGTATGTAAAAAACATAAAGTGAGTGAAACAAAGTCCGTGCAGAAAAAGTCCCATCCAAGTGTTGATAAATGAAAAGTTCATTCCTTCCTGATAACATGAAGTGCCACCACTCGGTACACGTGGTGTACACGCTTACCCATCCCATTAGCCTAATGCAGTGGTCGGCAAGCCGCGGCTCGCGAGCCACATGCGGCTCTTTACAGACTTTGATGCGGCTCTTCTGTGTGCCGGGCGCCCGCTCCCCTCCCTCCCCTCTTGGCTGTCAGGATGTAGGCGGGGCAGCGTGACGAACTCCTCTCCTCTCACAGTCCACCCTGAAGACTGGAACGGCGCGGGAACACGGTGAGAGGAACTATATGGGGGATGAATTACTATGGAGGATGAATTACTATATGGGGGATGAATTACTATGGGGGATGAGTTACTATATGGAGGATGAATTACTATAGGGGGGATGAATTACTATGGAGGATGAATTACTATATGGGGGATGAATTACTATGGGGGATGAATTACTATATGGGGGATGAATTACTATATGGGGGATTAATTACTATGGGGGATGAATTACTATAGGGGGGATGAGTTACTATGGGGGATGAATTACTATAGGGGGGATGAATTACTATGGGGGATGAATTACTATAGGGGGGACGAATTACTATGGGGGATGAATTACTATATGGGGGATGAATTACTATGGGGGATGAATTACTATAGGGGGGATGAATTACTACGGGGATGAATTACTATATGGGGGATGAATTACTATGGGGGATGAATTACTATAGGGGGGATGAATTACTATATGGGGGATGAATTACTATGGGGGATGAATTACTATATGGGGGATTAATTACTATGGGGGATGAATTACTATATGGGGGATGAATTACTATGGGGGATGAATTACTATATGGGGGATGAATTACTATGGGGGATGAATTACTATATGGGGGATTAATTACTATGGGGGATGAATTACTATATGGGGGATGAATTACTATGGGGGATGAATTACTATATGGGGGATGAATTACTATATGGGGGATGAATTACTATGGGGGATGAATTACTACATGGGGGATGAATTACTATATGGGGGATGAATTACTATGGGGGATGAATTACTATATGGGGGATGAATTACTATATGGGGGATGAATTACTATGGGGGATGAATTACTATATGGGGGATGTATTTTCAGTTTTAAAAATGTGGCTCTCAAAATAAATTTCAATCGTGGTTTTTGCGAGATTTGGCTCAGTTGAAAAAAAAGGTTGCCCACCACTGGCCTAATGGAATGTTAGAAAGTACCTCAGCAAAGGTAACACTCTTACTGACTCTAATTTGGTTTCCGGTTTTGTGCAAACATCTGAGAAAAGCAGTGATACAATCATAAAATTATAAATCATAATAAAAAACAATGCTGCGCTGCAAATTATATGAAAATTGAAATAAATCAAAAATAAAAAGAAATAAATTATATCAGAAATAAATTGTCCATGAAAGCAAGTCCATAAATGTGAAATCATCAGTAATGATTCAATAGTGCAATTCTTCTTCATGTGCTGATATCCCAACACCATCAGATGAAGTGCTATAGATCATACAGGCAGTGCCACCTCAGTGTTCACAGAACTCTCACCTCAGAGCACTAGAAATGCTCTTTGTAATACCAAATAGGCAACAACTTCTTCACTTTCCCGATCATCAATCATGTGAGAGCGGTCAGATACCTTTAAGCTTTCTATAAAACATCAAACCAGAACTAGGGACCGGTCCCTGTAAGGAAGTTGGAGGTCACAGATTTCTATCCTTAATAGAGGAAACAGAGGACACTCCAATGGTGCGGTATGTACTGACAAATTAATTTATTATAAAAAGTAGTACACTCCCATGTAGAACACTAATAAAATGCCATGAAATAGGTAACAAAATCACCAAATCCAAGCTGCTCTTCCATGCAGCTTCAATCACGATTCGCGTCTGCCCTTATGTGTTACGTCACGCCCACGTGACTTCATCAGTGGGATCCCTCTGATGAAGTCACAATTTTTGTTTTTTCACTTTATTTAGGTAGAGCATGGGGTTTTTGTGCATTTTATCCAATCCTAAAATTGTGATGATATTCATCTAATCATAGACTTGTCATGATATTCATCCAATCATAGAATTGTGCAACATTTTGGGGCAGGGACGGACTGACAACTCATGGGGCCCCCGGGCAATAGGGGATCATGGGGCCCCTGTGTCCTCGCCCACACTCAAATCACACCCAAAAAAGCCTATGAAAGGTACCAGGGACATCTCATGGGGCCCCCTATTGACCCCGGGCCCTCGGGCAGTGCCCGAGTTCCCCAATGGTCAGTCCGCCCCTGTTTTGTGGTGATCGGCTCTCTTCCTCTTTTTGCCTTGCATGGATTGTTACATTGTGAGGATCATTGGCAGTGTTCCTGTTTACCATCGAGGCTGCTGTGGGAGTATCTTTGATACCAGAAGATGTCATACAAGCACTTTTTGACTACTCTTATTGTAAGGGGGTCATTGGGAGCTGGTATGGGTGTATCCCATTACCACTGTGGGTCGAGCGATGGCATTTTATGTTATTAGGAAGGAATGAACGTTCCATTTATCAACAATTACTAACACTTGGATGGGACTTATTCTACACAGACTTTGTTTCACTCACTTTATATTTTTTACATATGGTTATAGGTTTATGTTATGTTTGTATATTTCAAACACATGCAATGCTAATTTAGGTTGAGGACGACTCTTTTTTTTTTTTTTTGTGTGTACTTTTTATAGGGATATTTTTACTGTGTAAAAAGCCCATACATGGTTGCTCAACATAGCTCACAGATTTTTTGGCAGTTTTGTCAGCATGACTTATTTGGGATAGATTGTCATAGATAACCAACAAACAATGTACAGGATAACCTTCAACATACTGTATGTTCCCAGGTGGCGATGTCATAACACTTTCCAAGTTTCCTGTTTTAGTTATCTGAATGTCTCAAGGAGGTGATGAAAGGTTTGAACTAAATGTCTTAAAGCAATACTAAACGCTTTAATTTTTTTTAGTCCGCTGACACCCACCACCATCTGATCCGATCCTGTATACCAAAAACAGACAGATGGGGATCAGTTCCCCATCCATTCAGTGGGTCGGATCAGATGACAATCGGGTGGAAATGGACAGGCAGTCCATTTCCATCTGACCGTCCCATTGAAATCAGTGGGAAGAGCAGACAGCGGGGATCAGTGGAGAGATCCCCCCTTGAGCAGGCAGATCATGCTGACGGATCCTCCCCATCTGAAATGAGCTTTATACTATAAATAGGAATCTAAAAATATCTTGTATATATTTCCTTTGTCATGGTTGCACCGACAATGCTTTAAAAATGTATGTAGGTCTAAAGCCAAGTCCACTGGTATGGCTCTTCAGATTATCTATTCAAGTTCACACCCTGTTGGCACTGGCTGCATGTCTGGACCTATCTTTTCTAATTACCACACCCACATTACAGAAATCCTGGCTGTACTAGACTAGACCAGCATTACATGTTTGTCCAAACCCATGAGATTTCCTCTCCCACCCTAGGGCTCACTGGGGACCTTCTACGGTTCTGACTCTTTTTCAACTGATTCATCCCACAATGGGGCAAAGCTCTGGTTTGGTTTCCACAATCACTAATCAAGGTTAACTACACATACTACACTTACTGGTAGAGAAAATTTTTGGGGACGAACCAGACCTGAGTTCGGTTTGAGGCAAGTTAGTGGAAAATTTTCTGAAGGTGCACCTAGATGTGTGTGGCAGAATTCCTAAAGTACTTTGAACTGTATGTTTATTGTATCAGAGAGAAGAGGGCCCTAAATTGATCTTCCTATTTGAATTCTGCCTCACACATCTAGGTATTGTGTTGCATTATTCCCAAAATACTGTGAACTGTATGTTTATTGTATCGGAGAGAAGAGGGCTCTAAACTGATATTCCTGAGAGGTGCCAATCCAAAACTCATTGAAGTCAAAGGGAGCCGAACGTTAAAAACCAACAATGGACATTTTCTAAGCAAGTAGGCAAGGGATTATATTATTCCTGTAAAAAGTGCAGCGTAATCACAATATAATCAAAGGAAACGCACTATTGACATGCGTTAATGTGCAAATCCAACTTCAATGCAATATGATCTAACAGCTTTGAGTAGAATATGAATTCATGTGTAAACAAATGACATGCAATAACATGTATAAAAAAATCATGCAAAATAAATATACTGCAATGTAAGTTACATATATAAATGTGAATAAAATATATTATGGACAAAATTCTGGTTCACAATCTGGTTGATATACTCCAAAGGTTCTCAGTGTCTAAAAAAGTCTTAAAAAAAAGTGATAATGGTTCAAGATAAATTATCATGTACACCCAGTGTAATCCACCACCAATTACACCGGCTGCTCACCTCAATCATGTATATACAAGTGTCTTGACCTTTTACTGCACAGCACAGCTTCTTTCCTGAACACAGATCACTGCACCAGGCTGTGCACTCACATTTTGGGTCGGTCCTGAGTGAGGGCTTGGGGGAAGGTACTCGGCCATCGGCCGTCAGCCAGAGAGTGCACAACAGAAATCTGGGGGAGCACAGCCCACCCCAGCACCCCCCTAGATCCGGATCAGACTGCACACCCTGCACACATTTCCTTCTGCCAGGACTTGGAATAGGTAGGATGCAGGTAAACTGTGCAGTCTGGACTAGCGATCCTGTGTATGTGTGGAAGGGGGTGTGTGTGTGAATAAAATTTGTGTTTGAGATTAGAGATGGAGGGATTAGCGACTATTTGCACTGGGGAGGGATATTTTCTAGGAGGGGGGATTGGAGGGGAATATGTGCAAGGAGTATGGATTGGGGGAGGGGGGCTCATATGTGCAAGGAAGAGGGATTAGGGGGGATATGTGCAAGGAGGAGGGATTGGGGGGGGGGTGATATGTGCAAGAAAGAGGGATTAGGGGGGATATGTGCAAGGAGGAGGGATGGGGGGGGTATGTGCAAGGAGGAGGATTAGGGGGGATATGTGCAAGGAGGAGGGATTGGGAGGATATGTGCAAGGAGGAGGGATTGGGGGGGGGTGATATGTGCAATGAGGAGGAAGGGAAGAGGAGACCTGCTGAGTGCTCTGCAAGCAATGGCCTTGTACTCTTCTCTGCTGAACAATGTCCTATGCCCTACTGACTCCTGTCTTCTGCACTGCTGACCTGACAACCCATTTTCTCCACCCTACTAACCCTTGTCCTCTGTTCTGCTGACCGGCTGCATACAGTCCTCCGTTCTGATAACCCACTGTCCTACAAACTATTGACTGCTGTTGACTGCCCTATAAACTGCTAATCCTATCCTCTGCCCTGCTGACACCCTGTACACTGCCCTTCTGACCTAACATCCTCTGCCCCCCTGAGATTTTTTACTGCACCCCCACATCAGACAGTCTAGATCCGGCCCTGCAGGCCACCCTCATGAAGTCTGTTTCTGAGTGTTTGGTCAGAGACATTCACACCAGTGACCTGCTGGAGGTCATTTTGTAGGGCTCTGGCAGGGCTCATCCTGTTCCTCCTTGCACAAAGGAGCAGATACCGGTCCTGCTGATGGGTTAAGGACCTACTATGGCCCTGTCCAGCTCTCCTAGAGGAACTGCCTGTCTCCTGGAATCTCCTCCATGCTCTTGAGACTGAGCTGGGAGACGCAGCAAACCTTCTGGCAATGGCACATATTGATGTGCCATCCTGGAGGAGTTGGACTGCCTGTGAAATCTCTTTAGGGTCCAGGTATGGCCTCATGCTACCAGTAGTGACACTGACCCTAGCCAAATGCAAAACTATTGAAAAACAGTCAGAAAAGATTAGTAGGGAAAAAAATGTTAGTGGCCTCCACCTTTTAAACCATGTTTGTTTTGGAGGTCATCTCATTGTTGCCCATCTAGTGCACCTGTTGTTAATTTCATTAACACAAAGCAGCTGAAACTGATTAACAACCCCCTCTGCTACTTACCTGAGCACATCAATATCCCAGGAGTTTCCTTGACTTGATGCTAGACTCTAATTAAAAAGTGTTCCTTTAATTGTTTTGAGCTGTGTATAAACAGAAATATACTTCCCCTAATACATAAATAAATTATATACATCTACAAAAATGAGCAACAATCTTAGAAATTTATAAATTCCTATGTTTATATCAAATTTGTTTGGATTTTGTAAGAGCATACTAAAGTCCCTGATCAAATACCTTCATTACTGATCCAGTTCTAACCCATTAATGCCCCTCTTATATCTGGTGACCATCTACTGTTGTTATAACCTCTCCACCCTGCTGGGTCTCTCCACCTGTCTAAAAAGGCACCTAGGGATTGCCAACAAATAAGGTGTATTCCAAAGCAACCAACAATTTAAAAAAAAAACACTATTGGTAGTTTTAGAGCGGAAAACCACTTAATTCAAATAAGTAGAGTATTTTTGGGGGTATTTTTGTGGGCTGGGCTCACGTGCAGGACCTACAGAGGCAGAGTGTTCATGCCCTTGCATGCTGCTAAAGGTATATGCCTAAACGTGGGATACGGTGTTAAAATGGCACTCTCGCAGGCTCTCCAGACAAACATTATGACGTCACTGCTAGGCTCTGCTCTTCGCATTTCATTTGACAAGGCAGAGTCAGTTGTTCCTTGAAAAATGTCCTGTCAGACAACACGTATAGGGCAGAGCCTAGCTATGATGTCATCATGTCTGTCTGGATAGCCAGTGGGCACTTCTGATTTGCTCTTGACTCTTTGTTTTTTCTGAGTACATACTGTTTTTGTAAAAAATGGTGTTTTCCTTTCAATAGATTTGTATTGAATTTATTTTGTTTTTAGAACATACAGTGGCAACCACAGTCTCGTGTACAGGTAGAAGTATGAAATCAATGATAAACAAATCAGATGCAGCTGTGTATAAAACTGTAAAGCCATAACAAAGGTCAAGATAATTGACATTGCAGAAGATACAGTAAGCATGTCATAACAATGAGACAAAATGGATAACAGGATAGCCATACACCTATACCATGAGGTCAAGCATTGGTGAGGGAAATACCTGTATATTAAATCAGTTAAGGTTTAAACAAAGGAGTGCATAGGAACAAACCATATATCGTTTCTGCGGGACAGCCAAGTGAAAGAAAAATAAACCGAAAAAAAAGGGGGAGAGAAAATTGAAGAAGCAAGAGATAGGAACAAGAGGAGGATGTCTGGAGCACCCGAGCTGTAGATAGAGTATAGATAGAGATGCAAAACTGGCTGTTGATATAAAAGGGTGGACATGTTGGATCCATGGAGCACATATTTTAAGCAATTTCCCATGGTTATCCAAAAAAATACCTGAAAATTTTTTATTGATGAAAAAGAAGTCTAGGCGGCAGTGGACTTCCAATGAAGGAAATAAATTGTTGTAGCGCATAGGTAGCCAGTTGAAATTGGTATTTCATGAGGCCTGGAGGGGGTGCAAATATAGAAGGACATGCCACGTTCCCTTGGGAAGGGACAGGTAGATAAAGAGTGTAAAATCTTAAGTATTTTTGTCCACAACTGGGAAAGCATAGGACACGTCCACCGTGTATGGAGGACGTCTCCCGAGGTAAGGCATCCCTGGAAACAGGTGCCAGAGGCTGATGGGTGAAGGTGTACCAGGTGGGATGGGACCAGGTATCACCTCGTGACAGTTTTGAAGGCAGATTCAATAGTAAGGATGTTAATAGAACAGGAAGTCAAGGTAGTCCAAAATTGAGACCAGCAACCCTTACTGCTAAGATCCTTTTCCCACCTGGAAATGTAAGTGTGATTGTTGGGATTTTGGAGGCTATTTGACTGTGACTAAAAAATCTATATAAGTCTGGGTGGGGAAGGGTGTCAGAGCCTGGGATCGAAATTATAACCTTTTTGTGTTGAAATTACATAAACCTATTAATATTCAAATCCCATAATAATGAAAACTCAAAAAGAAAAAACAAAAACAAAATTTGTAATAAAAAATTCAGAAAAAAGTGTCCCAATGAAAATTGTCCCAAAAAACAATAATAATGTCCAAAAAAATATGTCCCAATGTTCAAACTTTATCCTCCAGTAGGAAAAATCTCATTGCATCCCGTGGTACCTCAAAAAAACAAAATAAATAATCTAGTGCGTTACCTTTATAAATGATAAATATTCACTCCGTGCAAAACACAAACAACAAAACTGTGCAAAAACTGTATACATATATATATCTCCTGTGCACGTATGGATAAACTGTGACCACTCTGTGAACACTGCAACACTGTGTATCCACCGACACCAATAGTATTAAATACTATTACCCTCTGTCTCAATATACCAGCAGGGATCTTCTCATTCTCTCCAAAGAAATTATTCCAAGGTCCTCAAAAGACAAGAAGGGTCTCAAGGCTCATATTCAAGGTATAGGTAAAAGATTTTAATATCCACTTACATTAAAATTTCATATATCCAGCTCCCCACATGGTTCCTATGCAAGTTCTACCAAACAAATGCGGTAAGCCATGTGTTGATAACCCACAAAATGGCCGCGGCGACACTTCCGGTCTGCGTGCGTGCGTCGCCGTGTGACGTCGTGACGCACGCACGCAGACCGGAAGTGTCGCCGCGGCCATTTTGTGGGTTATCAACACATGGCTTACCGCATTTGTTTGGTAGAACTTGCATAGGAACCATGTGGGGAGCTGAATATATGAAATTTTAATGTAAGTGGATATTAAAATCTTTTACCTATACCTTGAATATGAGCCTTGAGACCCTTCTTGTCTTTTGAGGACCTTGGAATAATTTCTTTGGAGAGAATGAGAAGATCCCTGCTGGTATATTGAGACAGAGGGTAATAGTATTTAATACTATTGGTGTCGGTGGATACACAGTGTTGCAGTGTTCACAGAGTGGTCACAGTTTATCCATACGTGCACAGGAGATATATATATGTATACAGTTTTTGCACAGTTTTGTTGTTTGTGTTTTGCACGGAGTGAATATTTATCATTTATAAAGGTAACGCACTAGATTATTTATTTTGTTTTTTTGAGGTACCACGGGATGCAATGAGATTTTTCCTACTGGAGGATAAAGTTTGAACATTGGGACATATTTTTTTGGACATTATTATTGTTTTTTGGGACAATTTTCATTGGGACACTTTTTTCTGAATTTTTTATTACAAATTTTGTTTTTGTTTTTTCTTTTTGAGTTTTCATTATTATGGGATTTGAATATTAATAGGTTTATGTAATTTCAACACAAAAAGGTTATAATTTTGTATTACTTTCTGGGGAGAAAGTGTGACTTTTTGAGGAATTTTGAGGTGGTATACACATACACATAAGAGCCTGGGATCGAACCTGGCCCTTCTGCAGTGGGAGGCAATGTCTCTTCTCACTGAGCTATCTGGAATGCTGGACAGCTCCCTTGACAATTCTTGGATAATCCTGCCTTGGGCCTTGATTTCTCTTGAACCTTGAACTCCTTGCTCCTCCCATGAACTTCCTTATAAAAGCCATGTCCATGCACTTCCTCCTTGCCAGATTATTGTGCCTTTCCAGCCAATATCCCGCTACTGTTCCTGCTGCTGTCTACACCTCCGCTACTGACCTTTGGCTTGTTCCTGACCACGATTTTGTCTCATCCTAACGTACTACGATTGATCTGCTACCATTTGTGACCGACCCTTGGCTTGTGACTGACTCTGCTTTTGTCTGATCCCTAACCTGTTGATCCGCTATTGGTTCCCAGTCTGCTCTTTCCCTGGTGGGGTGATCCTGAGATCTGCGACCTGGTATTAACCAGCCCAATCCATCTCCACCATTAGGAGCTCTGGTGAATACCGGTTAATACTTAGACCCCGCACCTCAGGTGAGCCTGCGTCATTCCCAGGGGGATCCGCTGGTGTACCTATACTGCTGGTTTCAGGTAAGCCTTTTACTGCTATAGCAACTGGTCTCTGAACCTGACCTTATATCGTGACAAAGGGTGTCCGATGACAAATGTGTTTGAATAAAGACAGTTGAGTCATTAGGTCTTTTTCAACAATCACCAAAATCAGCCAGTGTTTGATTTGTAGAAATCAGAAGAGTTCAGTGTGGGGAATTTGGTATATATCCCTTATTTCTGCCCAGGTGTAGATAGAGCGACCAGTGAGAAACGAATGGACACAATGAAAATTGTGGTAAATCCACCAGTGGAAAGCACTAGGGGACTCAAGGCCTATAGAGAACACAGGGTTACCTAAAAGGGGGAGGAGGGGTAGATGAGGGGGAGAGTAAACCACTAGAATATTTGGTGGAGTCCCATACTCGTAACGAGTGTGACTTTAGAGGGCTAATGGTTGTTGGCCTTAATTTTGGGGGAAGACACAAAAGAGAGTGGGGGTAACCCCAGGTCTCTTGTTACCAGGCGTGGACTGACCATTTGGAAACTCGGGCATGAGATGCCCCTGGTATCTTTTTCATAGGCTTTTATGAGCTTGGGCAAGGACACAGGGGCCCCTGCTTGTTAGTCCAGATAAATCTCAGAAGATCATTTTGAAACGACTTGAGGGCATAAGAGGGGACAGGGATAGGAGGGTTTGGGATAGGTATAGAAGCTTTGGAAGGATTGTCATTTTTACAGCTTTGATTTTGCCAATCCATGAAAGGTGGTGGCGATACCAGGATGTAAGTAAATCTTTAAGGGAGCAAAATGTTGGGGTATAATTAGCCTCATAGGGGGTTTGATAGGATTTGGTAAGATGGATCCCTAAATAATCTAAGTGAGTAGTAGCGAAATTATAGTTTTTTCTCAATAAGGAAATCTCTGCCTCAGGGAGGGAGATATTAAGGCCGTTGATTTGTCTTCATTTACTACCAGGCCAGAAATATTAGAGAAGCTGGAAAGGATAGAAAAAAGGACAGGTAGCATAGTGTGAGACTGGGTCAGGGTCAGGAGCATATCGTCTTCAAATACGCTAACCTTGAATGATTGTTGGGCAATCGTAACTTCTTTAATATCTGAGTTAGATCTAATGAGGTGTAATAGGGGTTCTACAGCTAGGATGAAATGTTTGTGGGATAATGGGCACCCTTGACGGGTACCCCTGTTGATTGGGAATGAAAGATATTGTTGAGAAATGTAACAAACTGTGGCAGAGGGCCTATGATATAGAGCTCCTAGCCAGGATGTAAAAGAGGTTGGGAATCCCCATTTATCTAAAACATAATGCATAAACTCCCAGGATAGAGAATTGAATACCTCAAATATCCAGGCCTAGAACCATACTGGGGAGTTCAATTGTGATTCAACAAATGTATAAGGTGGATCACTTTGCGAGTGTTATCAGGAGCCCGTCTAAAGGGGATGAAGCCCATCTGAACTTTATGGATAAGGTGGTGCAAGAAGGAATTTATCCTAATGGTGAGGATTATAGCGATAATTTTAGTAACATTTAGCAGGGAGATGGGTCGAAATTATAGGGGTCCTTCCCGGGTTTCAGGATCATGACTATTTGGCCCGTCATTGACAACAGGTGTAGATCGACATGGGAACGGAGGTGGTTGAATAAGTTGATCAGATGGGGAGCAAGGATGTTGGAAATCTTTTGTAGTATAACGCCGAAAAGCCATCGGGTCCAGGGTTTTTTTGCATCATTAGTGTTTTGATTGCTGAATGGACTTCAATAACAGTAATAACTGCCTTCATTTTATCTGACATAAATTGGGAAAGGCCTGGGAGATGGATACCTCAAAACAGGGCATCTGCCAGGTCCTTTACAAAAGGTTGCGAGGGTTGATACGGTGTGGTCAAAACTGAAGTAAAAGCATCTACTATTTTGGAAGGATTGGCTGTCTGCCTTTGTTAGGCAAGATGGTAACATGAACGGTTTAATGTCCCAGGTGTGGATTTTGAGAAGGTTAGCCAACATCGAGCCTGGCTTTTTGGCGCATGCATAATATTTAAGTGGAGACCATCTAATCTGCTAATCCTTGTCATCAAGAAGAAGATTTAATTCCACTCTGATAGCTTCCAGCCATTAGCGTATGGAAGCAGAGCAGGACACTTTAAACTGAGGTTCCAGCTGTGCGAGCGTGGAAGATAAGGATATTATGTATGAGTCCCTGTCAGGAAGATGCTCACCATAGTGCACAGCGGTGCAGGCGCAGATGTGCGAGGGCCCATTCTGCTGAACATAGTCCTGTGCATTTGCGTTTGCGTGTGCGCACATGCAGCTGCCTGTTGCTAATGTTGATGCCAATCAGACTATTTAAACCCAGGAGCACTATTAGTCTGCACTGTCTGATCTGAACCTTCCCCTGCTGTATTCCTATGAGTGATTACCTGTGATTGACCCCAGCTTGTTTCTTGGACTCTGCCTTCTGATTCTGTCTGATCTGCTCCCACCATCACTGACCCTGGCTTGTGACCTGACTATTCTGCCTACTGTTCAAGCCTGATCTGCTTATCTGTTACCGACATGGCTTGTCTGACCCTACATACAGTCTGCTACCAGCCTGCTTCATTGCCTGCCTGCCTGTTCTGCTACCAGCCTGTTCTGCTACCAGCCTGCTCTGCTACCAGTCGGCCCGCTGTGACGTCTGTCTGCTGCCAACCTGCTCTGCTGCCAGCCGGTCTAGCCATCCCATCTGCCAGCGAAGTGCCAGCAATTCCCACACAAACTACAGGACTGACCAGGCACTCATACCCCGCTGTGCTCTTGTGGTTGCTGTTCCACCTTCAGTCGCCCTCGAGCCAGAGCCGTACGAGAAACCTTCCTCTGCCATCAGGCTCACAAGTTAGGTACGTGGCAGTATCAGACAGCTATGGCTGAGCCTGCAGGAGGATCCTCTCCCATGGAAAATATCTGCCGGCATCTTGCTACCCTGACTCAAGCTGTCAAATCTCTTCAAGAGGGATGCAATCACTCACTACATCTGCCAGTCCTGTGACAACACCTGCTTCCTCATCTGCTACAGCTCCTACAGAACCTGCTCCTGTACCCACTGTGGTGATGCTACCCTCTGAACCCAGGGTCCCCACACCAGAAATATTTTCAGGAGATCTAAGTAAATTCCGGGCATTCCAAAACGCATATCAATTATACTTCTCTCTACAACCACAAACTTTCTCTCTGTAATCCACCAAGGTCAAGTTCATCATCTCATTACTCCAAGGTGAGCCACAGTCCTGGGCCCACCGACTTCTTGAAGAAGTCTTCTTCTTCTCAGCTGCAAACCATGTCTGCCTTCTTTGAAGCAATGGTCCAGTTATATGATGACCCACAGCGGACTGCCACAGCAGAGGCTGCCTTCCATATGCTCCAGCAAGGCTGCAGAATGGTCGAGGGCTATGTTACGGAATTCAGACGCTGGAGCGCAGACACACAATGGAATGACGCAGCCCTGTGACACCAGTTCTGCTTTGGGCTTGCTGAAGGGCTAAAAGATGAACTGGCCTGGGTCGGTGTACCAAATACATTGGAGGCTCTTGTTGCTTTGTCCATCCAGATAGACCGGCGGCTGTGTGAACGAGGGCTGGAAAGAACTACTCAGCAGTCACGTCCTGTATGGATGATGCCCAGGGTGCCTTCTTCCGCTCATTCCCCGGCTGCTCACACCATTCCTGTCAATCCTGAGCCTCCAGCATCTGACACTCCATAACCCATGCAGCTTGGATTGATGCATCTGTCTTTGTCACCTGAGGAACGTCAGCATTGTCGGCAGAACAACCTTTGCCTGTACTGCGGAGAAGCCGGTCATTATGTGCACACATCCCCCATAAAGATGCGTAAGTGTCTATCTATTTCTCCTGCTAACCTGTCATCACTATCTGCCAGTACCACTCACCTAGCCCTTCCACTCTCATTCCAGCTGGCGGAAGGAGCAATCTCGGTCAATGTCATTATTGACTCTGGGGCATGCAGCTGCTTTATTGACTTGACTTTTGCAGTCCAGCAGCATATACCCTTACGACAAAAGACTCAAGGACTTTCAGTTTATCTGACAGATGGCTCATGTATCAAATCGAGATTGGTTACCCGGGAAACACCACCATTGCCTGTTGTTACCCCTTCCAAACATAAAGAAATTTTGAGTCTTGACACATTTCCACTGTTTCCTGTCATTTTGGGCCTACCCTGGCTTCATGCCCACAACCCTCAAATTGATTGGATTACTGGAGAAGTCAATTTCCAATCTACCTATTGTCGAGAAAATTGCTTGCCAGAATCACCCAATTCTGCTGTGACCCTACTCTGTATGGAGTCTGATCTTGAGATCTGTCAAAAAGTGCCCAAATCTTATCACAAATATCTTGATGTCTTCAGCAGACGGGGGGCTGATACCCTGCCCCCTCATCGACCATATGATTGCCCGATTGAACTGCTTCCAGGAGCTGAGATTCCATTCGGGTGAATATTCCCACTCTCAGAGCGGGCACAGGAGGGTCTGAAAGAGTACATAGCTGAAAACTTAAAAAAGAGTTTCATCCATCCTTTCACCTCCCCAGCAGGGGAAAGAATATTATTTTTTGTCGAGAAAAAGGACCACTATTTATGGTCATGTGTGGATTATCAGGAACTCAATTAAATTACAGTGAAGAACAGTTATCCCTTTCCTCTTGTACCCAAACTGTTTCAAAGGTTGTAGTCCACAACTATCTTTACCAAGTTAGATTCACGAGGGTCCTATAACCTGGTCCACATACGGGAAGGAGATGAGTGGAAGACGGCTTTCCGTACCAGATTCGGCCACTTCGAATATTTGGTTATGCCCTTCAGTCTCTGCAATGCCTCTGCCATCTTCCAGCATTTCATTAACAATATATTCAGAGACTTCCTGGACATTTTTGTAATTGTACAGTATATGTAGATGACATCCTAATTTTCTCAGTGTCCCTTACATCGAAAGCACGTGAAGAGTGTTCTATGCCTGCTCTGCCAACATGGACTGTACGCCAAACCCGAGAAGCGCAAGTTCGAGCGGCAGTGCATCCAATTCTTGAGCCTGGTGATCTCCACAGAAGGAATTGATATGGATCCCCAAAAGGTGTTCACAATCCTAGACTGGCCATCACCCACAGACAAAAAAGGGGTGAAACGGTTTGTGGGATTCGCAAACTTCTACCAGAGATTTATTAAAGGATTCTCCATCATTATTGCCCCATCACTCAGCTGACTAAATAAAATCTCCGTTTTCACTGGAGCCCTGGGACACAAACTGCGTTTGGAACCCTGAAAAGATTCTTCACTTCCGCCCCTATCCTCAGCCATCCTGATCCATCGTTACCATACATATTGGAAGTGGATGCATCAGAAATCACAGAGGGCGCAGTGGTTTCACAACGTCAGGGTCTGAAGGACTTAATGCAGCCTGGGGCCTTCTTTTCGCGCAAACTTTTTCCAGCAGAAAGAAACTATGATGTGGGAGATAGAGAACTGCTTGCCATCAAAGCTGCCTTGGAAGAATGGAGGTACCTGTTGGAAGGAGCGGCACATCCTATACTGATCTATACCGATCATAAGAACCTCAAGTATTTAAGATCTGCTCAGCGTCTGAAGCCACGACAAGCTCGATGGACACTGTTCTTCTCGAGGTTCATGTTCCATATCACTTACCGACCTGGATCAAAGAATACTAAACCTGATGCTTTGTCTTGTATGTTTAATGACCCAAGAGAACCTCCTGTGCCAACACCATCCTGCCTGCAGGTAACTTTTTGTTATTACAAACTGACCTTCTGTCGCAAATTAAACAAGCTTCTGTGGGGGTCCCCTACCCCTCTGCAATTACACTGGTTCCTACAGTTGCAAGAAAAAGTATGTGAACCCCTTGGGATTACGTGGAGTTTTGCATGAATTGGGTATAAAATGTGCTCTGAACGTCATCTAAGTCACAACAATAGAAGAACACAGTCTGCTGAACATAATACTACACAAACATTAGATGTTGCCATGGTTTAATTGCACATAACATGTAAACATTCACAGTGCAGGGAGGAAAAAGTATGTGAACCTTTGGACTTAATAACTGATTGACTCTCCTTTGGCAGCAATAACCTCGACCAAACGTTTCCTGTAGTTGCAGATCAGACCTGCACAACGATCTGGAGTCATTTTGGACCACTCCTCTTCACAAAACTGTTTCAGTGTAGCAATATTCTTGGGATGTCTGGTGTGAATCGCTCTCTTAAGGTCATGCCACAGCATTTCAATCGGGTTGAGGTCAGGACTCTGACTGGGCCACTCCAGAAGGCGTATTCTCTGCTGTTGCAGCCATTGTTTTGTTGAAATACTTGTATGCTTTGGGTCATTGTCCTGTTGCATCACCCATCCTCTGCAGAGCTTCAGTTGGCGGACAGATGGTCGTACGTTTTCCTGCAAAATGTCTTGATAAACTCTGGAATTCATTTTCCCATCAATGACAACAATCCGTCCAGGCCCTGAGGCAGCAAAGCAGCCCCAAACCATGATGCTCCCTCCGCCATGTTTTACAGTGGGGATGAGGTTTTGATGTTGGTGTGCTGTGCCTTTTTTTCTCCACACATAGTGTTGTGTGTTCTTCCCAAACAACTCAATCTTGGTTTCATCTGTCCACAGTATATTTTGCCAGTAGTGCTGTGGAACATCCAGGTGCTCTTTTGCAAACTTCAAACGTGCTGCAATATTCTTTTTGGACAGCAATGGCTTCCTCCGTGGTGTCCACCCATGTACTCCATTCTTGTTTAATGTTTTCCTTATTGCAGATGTGTCAACAAAAATGTTAGCATGTGCCAGAGATTTCTGTAGGTCTTTAGCTGACACTCTGGGATTCTTCTTTACCTCATGCAGCATTCTGCCCTGTGCTCTTGCAGTCATTTTTACAGGATGACCACGCCTAGAGAGAGTAGCAACAGTGCTAAACTTTCTCCATTTGTAGACAGTCTGTCTTATCGTGGACAAATGAACATCAAGGCTTTTGGAGATACTTTTGTAACCCTTTCCAGCTTCATGCAAGTCAACAATTCTTGATCGTAGGTCTTCTGAGAGCTCTTTTCTGCAAGGCATGGTTCACATCAGACAGTGCTTCTTGAAACCAGTAAGCCCAAAACAAGTGTGTGTTTTTTAAGGGCAGGACAGCTGTCAGCAACACATCCAATATCATCACACTGATTGGAGTCAAGGCTAACTCACTCCTGGCTCCAATTAGCTCTGGGAGAAGTCATTAAGCTAGGGCCTCACATACTTTTTCCTACCTGCACTGTGAATGTTTACATGTTATGTGCAATTAAACCATGGCAACATCTAATGTTTGTGTAGTATTATGTTCAGCAGACTGTGTTCTTCTATTGTTATGACTTAGATGACGCCCTGTCAGGCCAGATGGGCCTTATTCTTGTCGCGTTTCAACTATGTGGTTTCCTATTTGCCTGGTTCCAAGAATGTCAGGGCTGATGGATTGTCACGGCAATACTCTGAGTTGTCCAGGGAGGACTCGGAGCCAACCTCGGTCATACCTCCAGATCAGATCCTGGCTGCCATTCGCACCAGTCTGACTTCTTCCCTTGGGGAGCAGATTTTGGCAGCTCAAACTGATGCTCCTCCGGACCGGATGGTAGATGTTTCGTACCTGAGGGATTGCGCACCCACCTGCTGCGTACCTACCATAACTCCAAGACTGCCGGGCATCCGGGGAGGAACCAGTTGTCCTGGGTCATTTCCCGTTCATTCTGGTGGCCAACTCTCCGTGCCGACATCGCCTCTTATGTAGCGGCATGTTCGGTCTGTGCCCAGAATAAATCTCCATGGCATCTCCCATTGGGTTTTCTGCAACCCATTCCCAGTGGGGAGAGTCCTTGGTCACACCTGGGCATGGATTTTATTGTAGACCTCCCTGTGTCTTGGGGTCATATGGTCATTCTCATGGTTGTCGATCGTTTTTCCAAGATGTGCCATTGTGTTCCGCTCAAGAGATTACCAACGGCGCAAGAACTGGTCACGGTTTTTACCAGGGAGACTTTTCGCCTGCATGGGTTGCCCAGGACCGTGGGAGTCAGTTCGTGTCCAGGTTCTGGCATGCCTTCTGCTCCCAGTTGGGTATCAGGCTCTCCTTCTCTTCGGCCTACCACCCGCAGTTCAATGGGGCTGCGGAGCGTTCCAACCAGGCCCTGGAACAATTCCTTCGCTGCTATGTCTTGGACCATCAAGACGATTGGGCCAATCTCCTGCCATGGGCGGAGTTTTCCAGGAACTCGGCTGTCAACTCCTCCTCCGGGATGTCTCCCTTCATGGCCAACTATGGGTTCCAACCTGCGGTATTACCTGAGAGGTTCTCACCACAGGACATTCCGGCTGTGGAGAACCATCTCGCTGCCCTGCATTCTTCATAGGGGCAGATCCAGAGGTCCTTGAAGGACTTGGCACAGCGCCAGAAGTTTCAGGCTGATCGCAGACGGCTGCCCGCTCCTTCATACCAGGTCGGAGATTGGGTGTGGTTGTCTACTCGCAACCTCTATCTTCGGCTGGCCCCCCGTTTTGTTGGTCCTTTTCGCATCCTCCGCAAGGTGAATCTGGTTGCCTATGCCCTTGCCCTTCCTCCTGGGATGCGGATCTCCGATGTCTTCCATGTATCCTTGTTGAAGCCTCTGGTCTGCAATCGCTTCACTACCTCTCTGCCTTGGCCCCTTCCCATCTGGGTTGACGGTCAGGAGGAGTATGAGGTGAGCCGGATCCTGGACTCTCGATTGGTGCACGGTCGGGTGCAGTTCCTGGTTCATTGGCGCGGTTATGGTCCCGAGGAGCGTTCCTGGGTTCCTTCTGTGGATGTTCATGCTCCTGCCCTCCTCCGCGCTTTTCATGCCGCTTTCCTCAGAAGCCTTTTGTTGAGCCGTGGAGGGGGAGGGGCCCTTGAGGAGGAGGTACTGTCAAGGTCCTACCTTTTCCCAGAGGTTATGCTGCTCCATGTGCTGGCATCCATCTTGGATTTCCGCAGAGCATGGTGGGAGTCTTTTATGCCTTCAGGCCTCTGCGGTCCATCCCCCAGAGGGGTGTGGTTGATCACATATAAGCCTGTTGTCCGAACGTGCCCTTTGCATTCGTGTCTTGTTTGTTAGTGTTGCAACAGCTCTGTTTATACTCTTGTGACTCTGCTGGAATCTGACTCGGCTTGTGACTAGACCAATCTCTGCGTTTTCCTTTGATCTGACCTCCCGTTGCTGAACTCGGCCTGTGACCTGTGATTCTTGTCTACTGTTCTGTACCATTTGTCCCATTGTTGTCGACCTGGCCTGCCTGACTACGCTATTGTCTGATCTGATTCTTCCCAGCTACACGCCATTGGCGGCGGCCATTACCGCAGCTGGGGTGTCTCGGAGGCCGCGACCTGGTTCCTGGCTGCATCAAGTCCATCCCCACCATCAGGGGCCCTGGTGAAGGGCAGCCTGGGACTTAGACTCCGCGCCCTGAGGGACTCCGGTCTGTGGGTGGTGGTTGTCGTCAGTCAGTGTGGGACCCTGCCACTAGGCCTGCCTGTCCGTTCCACAGCTCCTCCCCTGACACTGTCATACCCTCCACACTCTTCTCCTGTACATACTGTCCACTGTCATCCACTCCACACTCCTCTCCTGTACATACTGATCACTGTCATACCCTCCACACTCCTCTCCTGTATATACTGCCCACTGTCATACCCTCCACACTCCTCTCCTGTACATACCGATCACTGTCATACCCCCACACTCCTCTCCTGTACTAACCGATCACTGTCATACCCCCCACACTCCTCTCCTGTACATACCGATCACTGTCATACCCCCACACTCCTCTCTTGTACATAGTGATCACTGTCATACCCCCACACTCCTCTCCTGTACTAACCGATCACTGTCATACCCCCCACACTCCTCTCCTGTACATACCGATCACTGTCATACCCCCACACTCCTCTCTTGTACATAGCGATCACTGTCATACCCCCACACTCCTCTCCTGTACTAACCGATCACTGTCATACCCCCCACACTCCTCTCCTGTACATACCGATCACTGTCATACCCCCCACACTCCTCTCCTGTACATACCGATCACTGTCATACCCCCCACACTCCTCTCCTGTACATACCGATCACTGTCATACACCCCACACTCCTCTCCTGTATATACTGCCCTCTGTCATACCCTCTACACTCCTCTCCTGTACATACTGCCCATTGTCATACCCTCCACACTCCTCTCCTGTACATACCGATCACTGTCATACACCCCACACTCCTCTCCTGTACATACCGATCACTGTCATACCCTCCACACTCCTCTCCTGTACATACTGATCACTGTCATACCTCCCACACTCCTCTCTTGTACATACCGATCACTGTCATACCCACACACTCCTCTCCTGTACTAACCGATCACTGTCATACCCCCCACACTACTCTCCTGTACATACCGATCACTGTCATACACCCCACACTCCTCTCCTGTACATACCGATCACTGTCATACACCCCACACTCCTCTCCTGTATATACTGATCACTGTCATACTCTCCACACTCCTCTCCTGTACATACTGATCACTGTCATACCTCCACACTCCTCTCCTGCACATACTGCCCACTGTCATACCCTCCACACTCCTCTCCTGTACATATTGATCACTGTAACACCCTACACACTCCTCTCCTGTACATACCGATCACTGTCATACCCTCCACACTCCTCTCCTGTACATACCGATCACTGTCATACCCCCACACTCCTCTCCTATACTAACCGATCACTGTCATACCTCCACACTCCTCTCCTGTACATACCGATCACTGTCATATCCTCCACACTCCTCTCCTGTACATACCAATCACTGTCATACCCCCCACACTCCTCTCCTGTACATACCGATCACTGTCATACACCCCACACTCCTCTCCTGTACATACCGATCACTGTCATACCCCCACACTCCTCTCCTGTACTAACCGATTACTGTCATACCCTCCACACTCCTCTCCTGTACATACCGATCACTGTCATACCCCCCACACTCCTCTCTTGTACATACTGCCCACTGTCATACCCTCCATACTCCTCTCCTGTACATACCGATCACTGTCATACCCCCACACTCCTCTCCTGCACATTCTGATCACTGTCATACCCTCCACACTCCTCTCCTGTACATACCGATCACTGTCATACCTCCACACTCCTCACCTGTATATACTGATCACTGTCATACCCTCCACACTCCTCTCCTGTACATACTGATCACTGTCATACCTCCACACTCCTCACCTGTATATACTGATCACTGTCATACCTCCACACTCCTCTCCTGTACATACCGATCACTGTCATACCCTCCACACTCCTCTCCTGTACATACTTATCACTGTCATATCCCCCACACTCCTCTCCTTTACATACCGATCACTGTCATACCTCCACACTCCTCTCCTGTACATACTGCCCACTGTCATACCCTCCACACTCCTCTCCTGTGCATATTGCCCCCTGCCATGCCCTCCACACTCCTCTCTTGCACATACTACATGAGACAGCTTTCTTGCTTCATTTTTAGGTATGTGGTGTTTTCCCATCATTCTTTTACTGTGCAGAATGTCTGATTGTTCACATAGTTCATGTATGGGGTCCTTCTTTAAGACCTGAGATCAATGTACTTTACATGTTTACTGTTATCACCAATGTTTTTGCTGTTTTTCTTTATTTTTTTTCTTTATCCATGACAACTACATGCTCATAGATATGGTTAAAGTATGCACTTAGGTTAGCAATGTGCCTCTTGTAGAACCTTGCCCATATTAATATGAATGCTCCTCCCCTAATTAAAGTACATTCTCCACCTATAATAATTTGATAGATGTACAGCAAAAAAAAGGTGTCCCTGAACTTTTTTTTGAAATGTTGTCACTTATGAGAGTCATGCCAATCTCTCAACATGGAAGACTACCACTGGGAGAAAGATGGAGAGTAAGTAGACCTGGCATATAAAAGCCCAGAAGACTTTGGGAAAAGGATAAATGTAATAATATATTAAAATAAAAATCATGACATACCATGGAGAGATTCAGATCGGAAGTGGGGGTAAGACAGGGGATGGCATTTAAAGTGATCTAGTCCATCCCAACAGACTTGAGCATGCCTAGTAGCTTGTGTACCCTAATATTTCTGACTATTCTGGGCTAAGGGCTGTCCAATATTTCTGTCCTAAATTGCTTGAATGAGCTTGCAGTAAGTCACTTTCCTGGTCAAACAGTCCTCAGTAGTGAAGCAACATTTAATGGTTTAAAATGTTTTTTTGGACCTTACAAACAGCTCTTTCTTTCAGGATGAAAGTGAAAGTATTTCAGATGGTTATGGCAGATGACGAGAAACAGAAACACCACAGAGAAGGCCGCCAGGAAACTGAAAGAGGGAGAAGAATTTACACAGAAAGAAACACAGGGACAATCACTGTCATACCCTCCACACTCCTCTCTTGTACATACCGATCACTGTCATACCCTCCACACTCCTCTCGTTTACATACCGATCACTGTCATACCCTCCACACTCCTCTCCTGTACATACTGATCACTGTCATACCCTCCACACTCCTCTCCTGTACATACCGATCACTGTCATACCCTCCACACTCCTCTCGTTTACATACCGATCACTGTCATACCCTCCACACTCCTCTCCTGTACATACTGCTCACTGTCCTACCATCCACACTCCTCTCCTGTACATACCGATCACTGTCATACCCTCCACTCTCCTCTCCTGTACATACCGATCACTGTCATACCCTCCGCACTCCTCTTCTGTACATACCGATCATTGTCATACCCCCCACACTCCTCTCCTGTACATACCGATCACTGTCATACCTCCACACTCCTCTCCTGTACATACCAATCATTGTCATACCCCCCACACTCCTCTCCTGTACATACTTCTCACTGTCATACCCTCCACACTCCTCTCCTGTACATATTGATCACTGTAACACCCTACACACTCCTCTCCTGTACATACCGATCACTGTCATACCCTCCACACTCCTCTCCTGTACATACCGATCACTGTCATACCCCCACACTCCTCTCCTATACTAACCGATCACTGTCATACCTCCACACTCCTCTCCTGTACATACCAATCACTGTTATACCCCCCACACTCCTCTCCTGTACATACCGATCACTGTCATACACCCCACACTCCTCTCCTGTACATACCGATCACTGTCATACCCCCTCACTCCTCTCCTGTACATACCGATCACTGTCATACCCCCACACTCCTCTCCTATACTAACCGATCACTGTCATACCTCCACACTCCTCTCCTGTACATACCGATCACTGTCATATCCTCCACACTCCTCTCCTGTACATACCAATCACTGTCATACCCTCCACACTCCTCTCCTGTACATACCGATCACTGTCATACCTCCACACTCCTCTCCTGTACATACCGATCACTGTCATACCCTCCACACTCCTCTCCTGTACATACTTATCACTGTCATATCCCCCACACTCCTCTCCTTTACATACCGATCACTGTCATACCTCCACACTCCTCTCCTGTACATGCTGCCCACTGTCATACCCTCCACACTCCTCTCCTGTGCATATTGCCCCCTGCCATGCCCTCCACACTCCTCTCTTGCACATACTACATGAGACAGCTTTTTTGCTTCATTTTTAGGTATGTGGTGTTTTCCCATCATTCTTTTACTGTGCAGAATGTCTGATTGTTCACATAGTTCATGTATGGGGTCCTTCTTTAAGACCTTGAGATCAATGTACTTTACATGTTTACTGTTATCACCAATGTTTTTGCTGTTTTTCTTTACTTTTTTTTCTTTATCCATGACAACTACATGCTCATAGATATGGTTAAAGTATGCACTTAGGTTAGCAATGTGCCTCTTGTAGAACCTTGCCCATATTAATATGAATGCTCCTCCCCTAATTAAAGTACATTCTCCACCTATAATAATTTGATAGATGTACAGCAAAAAAAAGGTGTCCCTGAACTTTTTTTTGAAATGTTGTCACTTATGAGAGTCATGCCAATCTCTCAACATGGAAGACTACCACTGGGAGAAAGATGGAGAGTAAGTAGACCTGGCATATTGTATAAAAGCCCAGAAGACTTTGGGAAAAGGGTAAATGTAATAATATATTAAAATAAAAATCATGACATACCATGGAGAGATTCAGATCGGAAGTGGGGGTAAGACAGGGGATGGCATTTAAAGTGATCTAGTCCATCCCAACAGACTTGAGCATGCCTAGTAGCTTGTGTACCCTAATATTTCTGACTATTCTGGGCTAAGGGCTGTCCAATATTTCTGTCCTAAATTGCTTGAATGAGCTTGCAGTAAGTCACTTTCCTGGTCAAACAGTCCTCAGTAGTGAAGCAACATTTAATGGTTTAAAATGTTTTTTTGGACCTTACAAACAGCTTTCTTTCAGGATGAAAGTGAAAGTATTTCAGATGGTTATGGCAGATGACGAGAAACAGAAACACCACAGAGAAGGCAGCCAGGAAACTGAAAGAGGGAGAAGAATTTACACAGAAAGAAACACAGGGAGATCGCCTGTTGGAAATTCACCAAAAACAGCTTAACTCCCTGAAATCATTTCTGAAGAATCCACAGTAACAGCAAAATAAATCTACAGGAGATGAGGAGCAACAATGCAAGAGGTGGCATTGAAGTAAACTCTGCAGATTGTGGTAAAGTAGAAGAGGACGAGGGACTGAAGACCAAAAGGTAAGGAGATTGCAGACCCTGTGGGGTACTACAGATTTGTGCACAATATTGTCTGCAGGTAACAAATAATACCGATCTCATGTGTGTGCTTTCATAGACAGGGACATTTCTGCTTAGTGATTTTTCTTGACCTCTCAGTGGCTGATAACATGTGGCTATGTATTACTGCCTAAAACAACAATATTATATCTCAACATCTGTAATGTAGACGTATCCACCAAATGATTAGACAAATAGCAATGTGTTACTTGAAGTTTACTGCATGAACGACTATGCAAACAGGAAGGTAATGGGGTATTCAATAAGTGGCAAACAAAAAATTAACAGGCAATTTGACTATTATAATAACAGGAGCTGGTTAAGAGCAGTTTCCAGATACAGTAAAGCTGGCCATCAATGGTTCCATCTCGACTGGTTCAGATTCAATCCATCTATGGGCAGGCTGATTGTAACCAAGTTGATCAATCGATCGACTTGGGTACAAGCAGCATATTTTTTTTCAGCATGTTAATATTGTCAGCAGTTATAGCCGCTAGCAGTAATCATTGTGCTCTTTCGCCAGGTACAGCTCCCTGCGCTCACCCCCACACCCTACCCCACCCCCACACATACATTGGGAGAACACAATAGCTCCATAGGAAGGATCCAAAATTCCTTTGGGTTCCCACAAGCCCCTAGGCTTCTGGACACACCTAAGTAATATAAGTAAGCTTCCCTGATTCCTGCCCTAGTCAGTTAACACAGTCAGTTTAGATGGGGGAATCAAGTGATTTTCCTTCCTGCAATTATGCAGGTAAAAAAGAAAAAAAAAAAAAAAAATATATATATATATATATATATATATATATATGGCCTGCCTAAGACTGAAACTCCATAAGAACAATAAAGTACAAACCTTTGGGCAACACTACTCCCACGAGGAGATAGACTGCTCCTGATAGTCCAGACAACTGGCAAGAGGGTTCCCAGACCTGTTCCACAGGCAAACAGCATGAAGAATCTCTGGTCTGGATGCCTGGGTGAGTGGCTGTAGGTAAAGGACCACCACACTGGAAGCTCAACACCATGCGAACAGTTGAAGCAGTGCCTTCTGCAATGACCAGGTCTTCTCCTGAATCTGTATGCTATTGTGTCCCCAACTGGTTGCCTGCATGCCAGAATAAGCGGAGGAGGACCAAACACCTGGCAACAGATCTCATGGCCAGTCACCTCTATCTCATCAGACTGGACTTCTTGGGACTGACTAGGGTAGGAATCAGGGAAGCTTATATTTCTTTGACATGTCCAGAAGCTGAGGGGCTTGTGGGAACCCAAAGGATTTTAGGATTTCACTGGATTGAGGGAAAAGAAATTAAAGCAGCCTGAAATTACTACTAAATGAAGTGGATAAAGAAAGACTTCACTACACATGTATAAGTTGATCAGTAGTAGCATTTCAGCTAATTGGATCATAGTTGGAAAGAGAGTGGGAGCTGATTGTTTCCCATTGGGAATAGGGAGAGTAGAGAAGAGGGACCAGGAAGGAGATCAGCAGCTATCCAAGGGGCAGTGTCACGTATCTGATTGGAGATTGAAATGACGAGGTCAGCAACACTTGTGTCACTAGCCCTGACCCCACTGGAAGTGGAACAGAGGGAGTCTAGGGACCAGGGGGACATTAGCGCCAGCAGATGTTGTTTGCAGCTCTTGCAGTTGGAGACTTTGGAAGACTGATGAACCTCTGATTCAGGCACAGTAGTAATATGCAGAGCTGGTATGGTAGATCACCAGGTGTGCACCAGAGCAAGGCAGGAATCAGGAATAGGAGACAGAAGCAGTGTCAAAGGAATAGCCAGGGTCATCAATGGGCGGACAGCGAGGTACCAAATCATAAGCAAGCTAAAGTCAGGAGCAAAGCCGAAGTCAGGAACCAGTATCAAGCAGGAAAGTAATCAGAGTCAGGTCAGGAACAAGCTGGGTCAGCAACAAGGAAATCACACAGGAATGAACAGGGAACAGGTGAAGACCAGTCAGCACTCAGCACAGGCAGAGGCACCTCTTAAATAGTCCATCTTGCGCCAATCTTCACCGTGCGTGTGCATGTGTGTGTTCGTGCATTTCCGTGCACATGCACACGTCTATTCACCAGCCATCTCACGGGAATTCCCTTACAGGCAGAAAAGGTAGGCCAAGAGCAAAAAAAAAAAAATTAGCGCAGGGACGACATAATTAGGGGGAATAGAGGAACAGCATAGGATTAAAAGATGGGTAGGAAATTTTGGGATTACGGCTAACCTTATTGGATGGGGATGTTGGGGAGGGTTCACAGGGAGGAAAAGGAGTGTCAAACCTCAGGAAGTCCATTGGGGAAGTTGAAAGAAGAAGAAGCTTCTGGAGCCTGGAAGAGGTGAAGCTAGTCTGCTGGGTGGGATGGATGAGCTGGAGGAGCTTCTCTCTCAGATCAGGACTACTGCTTCTGATCGGGGCACTAGATGGCTGCAGGCTCGGCTAGAGTCAATCCTGGAGGAGCGGGAACCGGGTTCGCCTGAGAGGGGGTAGGAGCTCTAACATGCTCGGCCGCTGGAGGGCTTCAGCCCAAACTCCTCCCCCAGGGCTTGGCACTGGCTTAGGAGCCCCATCAGGGACCCTTCAGGCCCCCCAAGGAAAAGTTGCTGACTGCCAGAAGTGGGGAGCCTGGGAACAATCCTTGGCGTGGGCGGGGCCTTGCGAGGGGGGGGAGTGGAGCCACCAGTGTGTCACCCACTCCTGCTTGCGGAGCTGTCGGGGGCATGCGGCCACCTCCCCTGCTGTGGTCCAGGTCAGGGAGTCTGCTTGGCGAGGGAAAGTGACAGCTGCGGATCCCGGCCTGTGCTCAGCGGTGGTCGGGGGTCCTTCCTCCCTGGTGAGTTGCAGTGACTTTGGGACCAGCAGTGGGGACTGTGCAGTAGGCGCTCAGGCCAGAGGGTGCGCCAGCAGGATGACCAGGACATCGGTGGGTAGGCCTGGTGATTAGGTAGAGCGTGCCAGGAAGAACAAAAAGTCCCAGCAACACAGGCCCTCAGCAACCGTGTCTGGTGACCCTGGGGTGCAGTCCCTGATCATGCGGCATGCTGCGGAGGATGGCGAGTGTTCTGGGTCCGAGGTTGATGCGGACCATGGGCGTCTGGTGTGGCTGCTGTTGGGCCCAGTCCTGGGCAGCCTGGTGAGTGTATGTCTGTCTTGTCTTCTATGTCTGTGAGTTCTGTTTTGTGGGATGTGTTAGGTCAGGTTGTGGGGATGGGCTCTCACACTGCGGGAAGTTTGGGGGGAATGCTGGTAAGGAGGCATCCACCCCGTGGGTGGTGGACGCCGTTCTGGCGGTGGTTGGAGTGTATTCAGGGATATGGGATCTGTTATTGGGTTTGCATGACTTGGTTCATCGCTTTGAGCCTGGCGTGGGGTCGGAGTCATCTCTGGTGGCAGCTTGGGTACCGCCGCAGAGTGGGGAAGGGCATGTGTCAGCCATTTTTCCACCCTCAGGAAGTGACGGGGGCTCAGGAGCGCTCCCTGTTATGGCGGTCGTGGGTGCTGTCCCGGGTGTGGTTCCCGGGCCCGTTTGCGTGTCCGGAGTGAGTATGGTGGACTCAAGTGAGCAAGCCGGGAATGGGGACAGTCGGTGGATTCTTTTCGGCTGGCGGACTCCTCGAAGTGTGAGGTCTACATCTGTTTTGAGGGCCCCTTGGGGGCTCATCTCAAGCCGGAGGTTAAAGACAAGATATGGAAAGGAGAGTATGTAAAGATTTTTACATTGCTCCCTCTGGAGAAATTCTGGACTGCACACGGCTGGATGAGGGCAAGAGGGAGGACGAGGATGCGCACTTTTTCAAACTGGTTGCAGGCTTTCACTATTCTGGCGAGTGTCAAAAGTACCCGCAACATTGTTCTGTGCTGTTTTGTTACCTGTACGTTATCGGCGAGGCTTACAGGATTTACTGGCCTGGCTCCGATATGATGAGCAATTCCGGCAGCGGAAAGCCATCAGACCATTGCTGCGCTGGGACCACAAAGATATACGGCTTTGGATGAAACTTATGACATTGGCACCTACATAGTTTTTTTCAGGGTGGGGGGGGGTTCTTCTGCCTTTGGACAACCGACCACCAAGCAATGGGGCTACTGTTGGCAGTTTAATGAGGGATCCTGTAAGCTCGAGTCATCACGTCGCTTTAAGCACGAGTGCTCCTGCTGCAGTGGCGCCCACGCCTTGTCCAGGTGCTTTAAGCAGGGTAAGGGGCGCGCCGGAGGGGTTACAGGTCAAACGGATGACCCCAGTGAGAGGGAAGGATGCTTCCTTTTCTAAATAGATATCCGGATCATGCAGCGGCATCATTGTTAGAGGCGGGGTTTTCCCATGGTTTCCATATTCTGTGTTCTCTTTCGTCTATTCCACCTGTGGCTACGAACTTGCATTCCACCTTGCTGCATCCACACGTGGTTACTGCCAAACTGGAGAAGGAGGTAGCTTTGGGCTGGATGTGCGTCCCTTTTCCCATTGCACCGCTGTCGGACTCGGTGGTCTCTCCACTTGGAGTGGTTCCCAAGCAGGAGCCGGGCAAGTTTCAGTTAATTCACCACCTGTGTTTCCCGTAGGGTGGATCTGTCAATGATAACATCGCCCGAGGCGTGTGCGGTGACTTATACGTCCTTCGTTGCGGCGGTTTTCTGGGCAAAGTCGGATATTGAGTCTGCATTTCGACTGCTTCCAGTCCACCTGGATAGTTTTCACTTTTTGGGTTGCATGTAGCAGGGGGTATTCTATGTTGACCATTGACTGTCTATGGACTGCTCCATTTCGTGCACGTTCTTTGAAACTTTTTAGCTCTTTCTTCGAGTGGGTGGTGCGGGATGTCTTGGAAATCAGTTCGGTCATTCATTATTTGGATGACTTTTTCTGTGTGGGCCCGCCTTCCTCTAATGTTTGTTCGGTTTTGCTTGGGATGTTGCATCACTTGGTGTACTGATTTGGGATTCCTTTAGCCTTAGACACAATGGAAGGGCGTGCTCCGTCCCTTACCTTTTCGTGTATTGTCTTGGATTCCCTGGCTATGGAATGTCAGTTGCCGGAGGATAAATTGGAGGCCCGCAAGTCGGAGGTTTGCGGGACCATCGGACAACGAAAGTTGCGCCTTCGCCAGCTGCAGTCATTGTCGGGCAAGTTGAATTTTGCTTGTTGCATTATGCCTATGGGCAGAGTGTTTTGCCAACGGTTGTCAGCGGCTATGGCTGGGGTTCGCTTGCCTTCTCATTTTGTGCAGTTGATGGAGGAGCACCGTGAGGATTTGTGGGTGTGGCATTGTTTTTTCACCTCGTTCAATGGCCATGCACTGTGGATGTCTGGGCCCGTTAGCAATTTTGATTTGTAGCTGTTTATGGATGCTGTGGGTTCCGCGGGTTATGGGACCTTCTTTTGGGGTTCTTGGAGCACGGCACCTTGGCCAGGGGAGTGGGTGGAAGCAGGGTTCCTCAGGAATTTGGTTCTTTTGGAACTTTTCCCCATGGTTCTGGCTGTGGAACTATGGGGTGATGCCTCCTGGGATTTGAAGGTGTGCCTGCATTGTGACAACCTGGGTGTGGTGCAGATGATTAACCTGCGCTCGGCGGCTTTGGGGCCGGTGGTGTGGCTTCTGCAGCATTAAGTTTTGCGTTGTTTACAGTCGAACATTTTTCTTTAAGCTGTGCATTTACCGTGGGTGGACAACCAGGTGGCTGATGCTTTGTCTCATTTTCAGTGGGACAGGTTTCGAGAGTTGGCACCGGGAGCTGTGGAGCATTGCCTTGGAGTTGCGGCGGGGTGGATTCGGCATTCCGTGAGTGTGGTTATTTGGTCGGCACACTCTAAGGTATGGGGTAAATGGATGGATTTTTCGCTGCTCATGGGGGTGGATCTGGTTGGCCATGAGGTGTTTTCTTACCATGGGCTTTGATAATGGGGTCTCTGCTTCAGTTTTGGACCAAAATTGGCTGGCTTGGCCTTTTTCTTTAAGCTACAGGGCTGTAGGGATTACACTAAGGATTTGTGGGTGTGGCAGGCGTTAAAAGGGTACCGCAGGGTTCATAGGTGCGCGGATGGTTGGTGCCCAGTTTCCTTTGCCATGTTGGGGGATCTTTTTGTTCATCTTAGTTCGGTGTGTTCTTCCATTGGGTGAGCTCGTTAGCCCATCTATGCAGGTGTTGAGGGGGGCTTCTGGCTGGCGAGGTGTTCTGTCTGGTGGACTTGGTTATTCTGTGGATCCGGCAGTGAGCTATATTTTTCTCTGCTACCAAGAACCTTTGCATCACAAAGCACCAAAGTGGGATTCATTATTTCACTCCTTCAGAATGAACCCCAATCCTGGGCACACCACCTTCGTGAGCAACATGATCCGGCTCTGACTTCAACAAACTCTTTTTTTCTCAGCGATGTCACAACTTTACGCTGATCCCTTCCTTCGTCAGACTGCAGAATCTATGCTTAGCAAGCTACAGCAAGGCCAAAGGTCTATAGAGGAATATGTCACTGAGTTCCGTATATGGAGTTCTGACACTCAATGGAACAAATCTGCTATCCGCCATCAGTTTTGCCTTGGTCTCTCTAACATCTTGAAAGATGAGCTTGCCCGAGTTGGGGTACCAACCAGGCTAGAGGACCTGATAAACCTAGCCATTCAAATCGACCAACGGCTCTGGGAAAGGCAGGGTGAAAGAACTAGCAGGGGTGTCTTGATCTGCTCTGAAATAGAGACTCCTGTCCCCTCACCCACTGCTGTCGCATCAGACATACTCTCCAGCAAAAGGGGGCATCGTAATTCTCCTCGTAGGAGCTTTTGGAGACCACCTTTATCCTCTGCTGAATGTCTTCAACGACAAAACTCCAACCTCTGCCTCTACTGTAATGATGTGGGTCACTATGTACTGACATGTCCAGTAAGACCTCTTAAGCCCTCTGCTAGCTGGTTCCATATGATGCACCCACAAGGAACAAGTCAAATGCACCTCTCCTTCCTTCTTCACTTGCAACTTGCTGAAAGAACAATTTCTGTTTTAGCAAATATAGACTCTGGTGCCTGTAGCTGTTTCATGGATTCTGCCTTTGCTAATCAATACAATATCCCTCTCTGTACCAAGAAACAAAGATTTTCGGTCCATCTGGCTGATGGCTCTGGTATCAGTTCTGGCCCAGTGACGCAAGAGACTATGCCAATCTTCTGCCACTCATCCTCAGGACATCAGGAACTTCTATGTCTGGATGTCATAACCTCACCAATGTTTCTGGTCATCCTCGGCATGCCCCGGCTAAGGGCGCACAACCCATCCAACAACTGGCCTACCGGGGAAATCCTCTTCTCTTCCCAATACTGTCAGACTCATTGTGTTCTAAAGGAACCATGCGCAGTGACTCCTCTTATTAGCATCCATCCTGATTCAGAGATGATGAAACTTGTCCCTGCTGCCTACCATGATTACTTGGATGTATTCAACAAAAAGAGTGCCAATGCTCTTCACCCGCACCGGCTCTACGATTGTCCTATTGAACTCCTACCTGGTGCTGAGATCCCTTTTGAGCGAATTTACCCTCTCTCCGAATTGGAACTAGAGGTCCTTCGGAATTACATAGATGAAAGCCTGGAAAAAGGGTTTATTTGGCCCTCTACATTGCCAGCGGGAGCTGCCATCTTCTTTGTCGAAAAGAAAGATCATACTCTTAGACCATGTGTGGACTATCGTGATCTAAATAAAATAACAGTCAAGAACCGTTATCCTCTTCCTCTGATTCCTGAATTGTTCCAAATGCTGCGAGGGGCATGTGTCTTTTCAAAACTAGATCTGAGAGGTGCATACAATTTAGTCAGAATTCGTGAAGGGGATGAATGGAAGACGGCCTTTCGAACACGCTTTGGGCACTTTGAATACCTGGTTATGCCATTTGACCTTTGTAATGCCAAGGGCAACATTCCAACATTTTGTTAATGATATATTCCGGAACTATCTTGATTTACTTATCATTGTCTATTTGGATGGCATCCTAGTCTTCTCAAGCTCAATAGAACAACACAAGGACCATGTGAAGAAGATACTGGGTAGGTTACGCCAACATTACCTCTATGCCAAAGCTGAAAAGTGCGAATTTGAGAAACAGACCATTCAGTTCCTCGGACTTGTGATTACTCCCGATGGCATTGCTATGGATCCTCAAAAAGTGACCTCTGTATTAGAGTGGCCCGTCCCAGGAGACAGGAAAGCGGTACAACGCTTTGTGGGATTTGCTAATTTCTATAGGAAATTCATTAAGAACTTTTCCGGTATCGTTGCACCTGCCTTAGCTTATGTCCTTGAAGTAGACGCTTCTGAAAATGCTGTTGGAGCTATATTATCTCAACGAGAGGGACCCAAGTCCCTCCTTCACCCTGTTGCCTTCTTCTCTAGAAAGTTAAGCTTCCCTGAAAGGAACTGACGTAGGAGACAGGGAGCTGTTAGCCATCAAGGTGGCCCTCGAGGAATGGCGCTATTTGCTGGAGGGAGCTTCACACCCTATCCTCATTTTTACACACAAGAATCTGGAATACTCGAGAACTGCAAAACGCCTAAGGCCACGGCAGGCAAGATGGGCACTTTTCTTCTCCCGATTTGTGTTTCATTTGACATACCATCCAGGATCAAACCTGATGCGCTCTCACGCATGTTTCATGACCCAATAGTACCATCTGAGCCTGACACGATCCTGCCAGCTAAAAACGTTTTACTCCTGCAAGCAGACCTTGTATCACAAATAAAGGAAGTGGTTGATGATCATCCACCCCCCTTGGAAATGCATCTTCAGCTAAGAGATGGCCTGTATTTGCATAAAGAACAGATTTATATACCGGAACAACTCAGGACTCTCATTCTTAAAAGATGCCAAGACCATCCTTTAGCGGGTCACTTCGGGATCTACAAGACCTCAGATTTGGTCTTCCGTTCCTTATGGTGGCCAAACTTAATGAAATATTGTAAAAATTACGTTAGATCTTGCTCGGTATGCCTCCGAAACAAGTCTGATAAAGCCAAGACCTGGGGCCTTTAGAATCCCTTCCAGTACCTGAAAAACCATGGAGTATGATTTCTCTGGACTTTATTGTAGAGCTTCCCCCATCTGAAGGGTTCACCACTATCTTTGTCGTGATTGATCGTCTGTCAAAAATGGCCCATTTCATATACCTGAGAGGAACTCCTTCTGCTGCTGAGACTGCCTCTGCTTTCATTAAAGAGATTGTGAAGTTACATGGTATTCCCAGCAATATCGTATCCGATCAGGGAGTACAGTTCACCTCTAAGTTCTGGAAAGATCTGTGTGAGGCACTAGAGATCGAACTTCGTTTCTCTTCTGCGTATCATCCACAAATGAATGGGCAAACTGAGAGGACAAACAAGACCCTTGAACAATATTTACGATGTTTCTCTTCTTACTCACAGGATGACTGGGTGTCTTTCCTTCCATTGGCAGAATTTTCATATAACAATTCCATCCACTCTGCTATCAAACAGCCCCTTTTTTATGCCAACTATGGATATCATCCTTCCTTCCTCCCTGAAATGCCGAGGGAACCTGCTGTCCCGGCAGTACAAGAAAGGCTGAATTTCCTCAATAGGAATGGTCAAATGTTACAAGAAACTATTTTGGAGGCTCAGACAAATAACAAGAGATTTTTTTGACAGAAAAAGAAGGGGGAATCTGAATCTGAAACCAGGAGATAAGGTTTGGCTATCCACAACAAACTTGAAATTGAGCTGCCCTTCAAAGAAGCTTGGTCCAAGGTACCTGGGACCATTTACAATCAAAAGAAAGATTAATCCTGTAGCTTTTGAATGAGTGTTACCAAAGAATATGAAGATCCATCCGGTATTCCATGTCTCTTTATTAAAACCAACAGTCCCAAGTCTATTTCCGGATCGAGGTCCAGAATCTCCTGCTCCACTGCTTGTCGAAGGTAATGAGGAATATGAAGTAGAAGCCATCCTGGACTGTAGAAAGAGGGGTGGTCAGACCCAGTTCCTCATCAAATGGAAAGGCTACGGTCCAGAGGATAATTCCTGGGAACCATCCGCTAATGTCCATGCTCCATGGTTAGTGCAAGCTTACCTTCATCTTCATCCTGAAAAACAAGCTTTAGTAGGCATCTGGAGGCTGCCCCTAAGGGGGGAAATGTAAGGGAATTCCTGTGAGACGGCTGGCGAATAGACAGAAATGCGCGATCGCGCACGTGCATACGCACGGCAAAGATTGGCGTCAGACGGACTATATAAGAGGTGCCTCTGCCTGTGCTGATTGCTGACCGGTCTTCAGCTGTTCCCCGTTTTCTGCTCGTTCCTGTGTGATTTCCTTGTTGCTGACCCGGCTTGTTCCTGACCTGACTCTGTTTACTCTCCTGCTTGATACTTGTTCCTGAGTTCGGCTCTGCTCCTGACTTTGGTTTGCTTATGATTTGGTACCTTGCTGTCCGCCCGTTGATGACCCTGGCTATTCCTTTGACACTGCTCCTGTCTCCCATCCCAGCTTTCTGTCTTACTCTGGTGTACACCTGGTGACCTACCATACCAGTTCTGCATATCACTACTGTTCCTGAATCGGAGGTTCATCAGTCTTCCAAAGTCTCCAGCTGCAAGAGCTGCAAACAACATCTGCTGGCACTCTTGTCCCCCTGGTCCCTAGACACCCTCTGTTCCACTTCCAGCGGGGTCAGGGCTAGTGACACAAGTGAAGCCGACCTCATCATTTCAGTCTCCAATCAGGTACGTGACAGCAAGTTGAGATTTGATTTGCTACTGTAGGGGTCTCCTGACTGGGCCAGCCTTTATTCCTACCATGAACTGGTCCCTCATTAGATGGTCTGAGCCAGTTATATTGGCACATCCATTCACATCTCTCTTCTCCAGGCATTTCCAGAGATTCTGGAGTGCTACCGTGAAGTGGGTGAGGCTTTCGTGCTCCTGCTGCCTCCGGACTAGGAACCTCAGCCTCAACCTTGGAACTATCATGTTGTCTCCAAACAGGACCTCCAGGGATTCTACAATCTGTTCCAGGTCTGCCATCACTGCTCAGCGGGTTGATAGTCCTCTACACGATCAGCTGTGTGGGAATCTGATACAGACTCGCAGCACTCTCTAGTCTCTCCTCCCACTCAGCCAAGGGAATGTTGGAGCCATTGAACTTCAACACAAGGACCAAGGTAGATCCTTACAGTGCCATGATGGTTTCCATGCCTCCTTACACACTCGCTGTAAGAAGGGACATATCCTGCCAACTGCCGCCAAGTGTGGGGTGGTGCAGGGTTGTGTGGCAGCAGTAAACACTTAAACTCCAGTTGCAGAAAACAGAACTGCATTGAGATTTCAGTTCAGCAATGCACAACAAGCCTGGTTGGAAGGTAACCCTGACCAGGCACACTCACAGAATGTACAGCGATGAGTAGTAACAGCAGGTCTAAGGTGTGCTGGCAGCGTCTGTGTTGACTTCTAGGAAGGATGGTGTGTCCGTGTACTTTCCCTACTTGTCTGGAACCTCTCCCTGAAGCTAAGCATTGTCCTTGTTGAGTGACCTGTCCCAAATCTACCCACACACAAAATGCACACCAAACACAAGAGCTAGGACCCTAAACATACTTTGCCTGACCCAAGATTGTCACCAAGGTCATGTGTGATGCCAACTACCAATCAGACGCTGCGTCTCTGTGACTGAGGAGATCATAGAGGAGCGAGGCTCCTCTCGACTTCCTCCTCCACCTGCATTGCCTCCACCTGCAATGGAGACAATAGACTGCACCTGTCTACAGGCAGAATAGTAAATGACTATAGTGGATGGGAAGGAAGAGGCATTGGACATTCTATAACACATGGAAGCATGTAGTAGCACAACAGTTGTATAATTAATTATATTGGTCAGAATTAGTGCCGCCAACAGCTTGCCGGAGCTTAGATGCTCTATGTGCTGTAAGCAGGTTGCCAATATTGGTACACTGTGGGGGACAGTTACTAAAACTGGAGAGTGCAAAATCTGGTGCAGCTCTGCATAGAAAGCAATCAGCTTTCAGTTTTTTTTACATAGCTTAATTGAACAAGCTGAAGATAGAAGCTGTTTGACTACAATGCACAGCTGATCCAGATTCTGAGTGTGTCAGTTTTAGTAATTCTCCTACCACTATATGCTGTTAGCAGGTAACCAGGTCTGGGACACACCATGTGCTGTGATCAGGTAGCCAAGACTAGCAGTCTACATATACTGTGAGTAGATAGCCAGGGCTAGGACTCCCCATGTACTTCAAGCAGATAGAAAAGTTTGTGACGTACCAGGTTGTAAGAACATGATCCAAGGCTGTGATTCTCCACATACTATGAGCAGGTATTCACTATGTGCTGATTGTAGATAGCCAGAAGTGAAACACACCATTTGCTGAATGCAGGCAGTCAGGAATGGGACACAACATGTGATGTGAGCTATTAGCTATGTGTGGGACACTGCTTGTAATCTGAGCAGGTAGTAGGGTTGCCACCTCATCCCTTTAAAACTGAATACATACTAATTACACAGGTTCTGGGGCTGATTTAATGCAAATAAGGCACTAAGTGAGTTTAATTACCACCTTAATGCCACAGAACCTGTTTAATTAATATGTGTTCGGTTTTAAAGGGATGAGGTGGCAATCTTAGAAGGTAGCCAGGTCTGGGACTCTCCATGCACTGCTAGCAGGTAACCAAGGCTGGGACACACAATGTGCTGAATGCAGGTAGTCAGGACTGGGACACAGTATGTGCTGTGGGCATGTAGCAAAGACAGGGACTTACCATGTACTGTAAGCAGATATCCAGGAATGAGATACAGACATAGGCTGATGGGAAATTGTAACACCATGAAAAAATACATATGACAGGCTAGGGTGGGGTAGCATGGGAAATGATAGGATAAGATATGATAGAATAATATGATAGAAATCATTTAAAAAGAAGCTTGATGTGATAAATTGCTATAGCCATCAAAAGTGACCCAGTCCTGTTCATGATGGCTGCTTGCCTACCACTCTTACTAATTTCTAACATTTCCAGAAGTAAACTAGTTTTTGGAGAAGAAGTATGCTTGCCTGGAGATTATCAGATTTTCCACTTTCTTCACTTTTTTCTCCATCCTCAGAATCCATTTACACCTCAGAGATACAACAAAGCATGCACATGTGTTTACACTGTTCCACATCAGGTTTAGGATAGCCCATCAATTTCATTGAGCTTCCCCATGCACAGGAAACATGCAAAAAGAAGTGCCTGACCCTTTTTTAAAATTGTGCCGTACCGAAATTCACTGTACTTTGTTACCATGTGCAATCACACGCACATAAATGCGTGGAGATACCATTTGGAATAATGCGCTTCTGGAAAAGGACTGCAAGTTTTTAATGCGATTTGGGAAAGTATGCAATTATAAGCGTGTCCCTGCAAAGCATACAGTAGGTGTGAGCCTTATCTCTCTCTCTCTAACCCTCTCCCCCTCTCTCTCCCCCTCTTTCTCTGTCTCCCTCATCCCTCTCTCCTTCCCTCTGTCCCCCCTCTCTCTATATCTCTTTCCTCCTCCTTCTCGGTCCTTATCTCTCTCTCCTTCCCTCTCCCCTCCTCTCACTCTCTCCTCCCTCCTTCCTGTTCTATATCCCCCTCCCTTCTTCTTCTCCCTCTATGCCTCCCCTCTCTCTCTCCTCCTTTGTCTCCCTCTCTCTCTTCCTCCCTCAATCCCTCTTTCTCTCCCCTTTCTTTGTCCTCCCTCCCTCTTATCCCCTCCATCTCTCTCCCACTTTCTCTCCCTCTTTTGCTCTCTCTATCCTTCCCTCTCTTCCTCTCCTTTCCTCTCCACCTCTCTTGCTCTTGCTCTCTTACTCCCCTCCCTCTGTCTCTTTCTCTTCTCCATCCCTCCTGCTCTCTCTCCCCATCCGCCCTCCTTCTCTCCCCCTCCCCCCATCCCTCCTGCTCTCTCTCCCCCTCTCTCTATCCCTCCCCCCCCACCCCCACCTTCCTAGTTTCTCCCTCCCTCCTTCTCTCTCTCTCCATTCTACTCTCTCCCGCTCTCTCTTGTTCTCCTTTTTTTCCATGAAAAGTCCTGTGAGTGGAAAAACATCCAAAATAAAATAGAACTATTTGCATTTTCTGCTTTCAGACATGAACGGATTGCAGGGGAGAGAACTGTGCTCTGCTTCAGCGATACCGACACTGTCACTACATGGCTGCACCCTATCGCTCAGCATAAATCCCGTGAAGTATTGTTTGTATCACTCTACTGTGCAGAGGATTTTATTCGGGAACATGCACACTACGGTTTCTCAGCCATCATCTTCTGCCACTCAGTAAAGTCAAAGAACAGTCTCCCCCATCTGGAGAGCTGCCTGAAGATCTGCTGTGAGACATTTGGTGAGACTGTCTGTAGATAACCCCAAGATGTCTTCTTCTCTTTCAGGATATCACCAAACCTGAACATATTTCAAATGAAAGCAGTGAAGCCAGCTCTTGTAGCCCAATCTGTAGATTGTAGTGTGATATGCTCCTTATATCTTTTCAAAAATAACCCACATTGTATTTCTTTCCTTCAAACAAAAGTCAGATTATGTGGAAGTAACAGGTGTGCCCGGTCACGCTAGATGTAATAGATTTGAAAGGACTAACCTTTGAAATGTAGGAACTCATTTGCGGATAGACCCTGGCCAAATAACCCATAAAAAGGAGAATGAGGGGAATGAGAATGAGAGGAATGAAATACAACATTTCACTGAAGCAGAAACCTGTATTTCTCCCACTGAGCTACTGAAAAAAAAGCTCTACTTGTTTTTCCTCACTGAGAGGATGTTCTTTTTTTTTGGAAGGGGGGAGGGGGGTCTACCGTATATCGGTGAGTGTCATTTATTTCATTTAGCAATCTGTTTATAGATTCACACAGCTTTCACCTAAAATTCAGGGAGTGTCCCCTTCTTCAGGTCCAAGCAGTACTGATCACAAAGGTATAGCAGAATCCTTTGTGATCAGTACTGCTTGGACCTGAAGAAGGGGACATTCCCCAAAAGCTTGTCCTCAAAATTGTTTGTCAGTGCAAATATAAAAAAAAGTATCACGGACAGTACTCAATAGTTTCCGCCGCAAATGCACTAATACGGCTACAATCACCTCAACCTAAAATTCACATATGTTTGTAATGGGATTAAACTAGAATGATGTGGGAATCACAAATGAAAGTAGTATTCATTTTCTCTGAACACATTTATACATAGACCCTAGTGTACTGTTGGATTCTTTTATAGCTCTGGCTTTGTATCTTCTTCCAACAACCTTTTCTTCCATAGCCAGCCCATCCAAACATATTGTACAGTTCTGTTTTTTTTTATAGATGTTGGAAAGTTAAACTCCTAAGGGTTTCCTATATCTCTTGGGGACTCTGATTATGGGATCAATGAACTTTAGTTTCCTTTGTGTGAACACTTGCCATGGCCATGACAGGTCCTTCTCACTCATCTTCAACCATAAGATTAAAACAGGCAACAGAAGGAGAGGATCCCCACCCCCGAGGTGTGTAGGAATCCCCAATATTCACAAATAGCTGTGATCCGAGCCAGGGAGTAGAAGCGAGGAATTTTCTATCAACGTCCTCAAGAATTTCAATAAGTAAAGGGATTACCCCTGGACTCCAGACATAGGTGGAATATCACTTTTGAATGGTTTAATTCTTCTGACATATTTACAGAACGGTAGTTGGATATTCTTACATTTCCGATGAAGCAATATGATATGTTGTGAGAATTCCATTTTAAGAGCTGAAATCATGTCAACTAAGCAGCTGAGACCACTAATATCCACACATTATGAAAATATTGCCTGACCTTAACATTTCTCTGTTTCTTTCTCTGTCATTGTTAGGTCAGGAGAAAGTGTACATGGTGATCACTGACCTGGAGGATACAAAGTCTGCAAGAAAAGTAGAAGAGGAGTGGAGTACGAGAAATGGTGCATGCTGCCAACTACTGACCCTAACACAAGCTGAACTGGATGGAATAAAGACATTGGATAAAATGAATGCTCTGAGGCGAATTCTGCTAAATGCCAGAGGTAACTTAAGAGTTATGGCTTTATTATGTGAAATATTCACTCAAGCAGCCAACTTTATTCATAAAGAGTTCTATGTATGGACAGATATTTTAACAATATGGTCTCCATTTACCCCTGAGATGTTGTGTATAAAGCTGGAGCACACCCGTAGATGTTGGATTTGATCCTACCTGAACGAAGTTGTGGGGGACTGCATGCTGATAATTTACTGTACATGATTTAACCAAGTATTAGCATGGTGGTATTTCTTTCTTGTGTGAGTTAGTGCCCCCCATGGCTGGAGGCAAAATTACTTCACCATAGCCTAACACCTGAAGGATAACACCTTTTTACCTAGTGACATCTGTCCTGGCACTTACTACAGTGACATTTAGAGAGAGCCTGTCTTGAGTCCCTCCTCCGGCTCTATTACACACGTTACTAAATATGCTTTATTTGTTAAGCCTGAAGGCATGGAGGAAAGTCGCTGTATACTTTGCAAGGCCTCACACACACCGTGATTCAGTCCTGGTCCCTAGGAGGGTTCCATCACGCAGCAGGCCCCCGCTACTAAGAAGGGCGAACCATACATCCAATTCACCACTCAGACAGAACCTCTGTCACCGGCCAACACTACCTAAGGGTTTACACTTCATTCTTCATTCCCATTCCCATTGGTATTGTTCTGTCACGTTCTGTCCCCCTTTGTAATGTACAGCGCTGAGCGAACTATTGGTGCTTTATAAATACTGTATAATAATAATAATAATTCACTGTAGGAGCATACTCTCATTCTCTCTTCTCAAGTCTTTCAGATTAGACATTACACTTAACCAGTAACTTCTTTTAACAAAGAAATGATTTGTCACACAGAGTCAATATTTCAGTACAAATCACAAGATGATACAGTTCAGGCAACCATTACATTCTCCACTTTTCTTAAAGTGCTGAGCTAGGGCTATGCTGTGGTGTTCCCTACTTTTGTCAATACACTGGTTTTCCATAAATTGGTCAGTACAGTTCAGTTCAGAGTTCATATCATACGGACCTGACAGCGGGGGTTTATACACAATCTAGTGGCTGCAGCTACCGAGATTGTGCATAAAACTGACAGGTAGACTCCTGCCTGTTATCTGGAAGCAATCAAGAAGCTCAGCTGCCTTGAATTGCTTCCACAGCCCCTGGTTCCGGTGACCCCCCCCCTTGTGGGCACGTTCCCACCATTTAACCTGGCTCCATTTACCCATCTGCGAACCCATTGCGGGTGCTGGCGGGGGGAGGAGAGAGAGGAGAGAGGATGAGCATCCACTCACGGCTGTCACTTTCACGGCTAGAAAGGTTGGAGAAAGATGTATTGCAATGTGGTTTCCATTCTAATGGCTCACAGAGAAGGTCTTTTAGACTCTGCATGTCTCAACAAAGAGAACCTGTTACTAAGAAAATCATCACATAGGGAACTTTGTGTCCCCTATGTGATGAAAAAAAAAGTTAAGTAAAAAATATATTTTTTTATTCTAAAAATAATTAAGTTATACCCAAGCACATAACACCAACCCAAAAAAAAATTTAGCCCCCCGCCCCACACATACACACATACAATTGTAAACGCACACGTCAGGGTGCCCTTAACGATAAACTGATAACCTATATGGGGCTTTGGAAGCTTCATCTGTAGAAAATATAGGGTACTGAAGTTTGACACAGTTTCATTGGCACACATAAATTTAAGGTTTGGCATGTTGGGTATCTATTTACTCAGCACAACCTCTTCTTTTATATTTTACCAACAATGTGGGTAATTTATTGTGTTTGTTTGCCCTAAAATTCACTTTAGTTTGTTTTTTAGAGAAATTTTGCATTTCCTAGACCTTTGCGGTAATATTGCATGACATAAAAAATTAGAGCTACTGCTATTTTATTCTCTAGGGTGTCTGATTTCAGAAATTATATCATGTTTGGGGTTTTGTGTAATCTTCAGACCTAAACTGATTATTTTTTTTTTTTAAACACGTGTGCAAAAAAAAAATATGCAAAAAGGGCTCTGGCAGTGAAAGGGTTAAATCATTTTGAGATCTATACTGGCAGCCTCCAATTACAAGGACTAACTTTTGCCCTGTTGTTTAAGTCTTTTTTTATGGCTCTTATATGCCAGGGATCTCCTGTATTCTCCTGCGTGTTTTGTGTGTGCTGTCTGTATCTGCTTAGACTGTGTGTGTGTATTTTTGCTCTGACTGCATGTTTGCTCTGACTGCATGTTTGCTCTGACTGCATGTTTGCTCTGACTGCGTGTGTGCTATCTGTGTATGGGATTGTGGGCAGCATGTTTTCTAGAAATAAAGGACTAAACACCAATAAACCATTCAAAATCAATTTAAAAAACACCAACCACTGAGAACAACCCAGTCACCACAACTCGGGTTGAAAACATATCCAAAGCCATTGAAATAAACTGTCCCTTAAAAGGCCAGGTTTGTTTAACAAACAAACCTGGCCCAACCGCCCCAACCGTGGCCATTTCCACTGTTTTTAAGATTGGAGTACAATAATTATCTGAGAGTTGAACACCATCTTGCCAACAGAGTCCTGGTAAACCTCCTTCCAAGTCTACATGCCAAGAAGAAAAGCCACCAATGGATGGCAAGAGCTTTCGAGCGCTCAATTAATCTTCTTTCTTACTTTCTCAAAAGGAGAATTAAACCATTTCAGTTTGGGAATAATTTCCGAAAAACCAACATTGTGTTAGGACAAGCCAAATGTAAGCGATGGAGATGGTTGCGGATTTTAAAAATTAGATCTCAGGTTTTAACTTTCCCTATATCGTTACCACCCAAATGAAGAATTATAACATCTGGAATTGGCAAATTCTGGAACAGTATACTCAAATTTACATATAAAACCTTTTTGTGACTTACAAAAATAAATAAAATAAAATAAATAAATAAATTCATTTTAAACATATAATATACGATAAAGTCCAACTGATCAAAGAAATGTCCAAAAAGAAAGTCCAAAATAGTGTCCACAAAGATCCCAAAATTTTCCACTCTTTTCATCCAATAAAAGGATTGACTCCTATATCATCCAAAAATCCACCTCGAAGTAAAAAAATAGTGCATATAATCACACAAATCAAACTGTGAGCACTCTGTGGTCACTGCAATTCAGTGTCTACCATCAACCAACACACAGTAGTACTAAATACTATTACCCTCTATGAGTATTGAAATGCTCAAACAATACTATGGAAACATATTCCTCCACATTCTCTTCAAAGAAGTTTTTCCAAGGTCCTCAGAAAGATAAGAAGGGTCTCAGGACTAGTATTCAAAGCATAGGGATAACTTTTTTATTCATCACTTACATTGAAATTCAAAAATATCAGTTCCAGACATGGTTCCAAGCTTTTTCTATCAAACACTATAGAAAACCATGTGTAGAAAACCAACAAAATGGCCGCGGCGACGCTTCCGGTCTACGTACGTGCGTCTTGATGTCACTCCCCTAACGTGTTTCATCACTTCCGGACTTCGTCTGAAGTATACTCAAATTTAAAAATAAATCCTGCCAGCGCATTCCTCTCCTGGCTTGCCAGAAAATGTTCACCAAAGGATAGAAATTCAGGCTCTCGGTATACACTTGTCTCAAAGCTCTCCTCTCAGCCCAAAATATGAAAGAGTGGCCGACAATCCAAACTGATAAGTACTGGCCTAAAATTAAGATACAGTGTTAGGGCAAAGGTATAATTTATAAGAGTCGGACTTCCACATCCCAGTCTTTTTAATATTAATATCAATCCCTAATCCAACAGCTTCTGTGGCAGCTCCTGTATGGAAAGAATGTGACGTCAAGTGTTTGTCATCCGACTGTAAAATGTGTAGACACCTGCGCAAAACTGCATTGAATTGATATTTGGATAGAGATGAGCCATCCTCGTGAATAAACAGCAATTTGCCGAAATTAGACCTAACTGCCAAATATTTAGTTAGCCGAGCTGCAGGGCAAACTGGGGAATCGGGAAAGGAATTCAAATATAAACAGCTACCTACAGAGAATTGATCAGTCTTTGACCTTGGAAGAACAATCCTTAATTTGGTTTGCTCAGTGTAAACTTTAGTACAAAACATACCAACCTGAGATGTCTTGTTAGGCGGTAGCAATTCCGAGATTCTAAAGGCTCCAAAGAAAAGTAAAGAAAAAACTGATCTAACCATAAGTGCTTCATAAGCAGAATAACATGCCCCTTTGGTTGACTTCATAAGTTGTTGAAAAACAGCTAAAGTAATTTCTAGTCTGGAATCTGTATGAAAATGGGATTTTTTTGTAACCCTTTAAAGCCTGCCTAATAGTGAAAAAGGAATTACATGTGGGGTGATTGTGTATTTTTTGACAAAAAAAGGAAATTCCTGCTAATGTTTTATTGATATGAGCCAACAATAGACAATGGGACATCACATTTTCAAGGAATTGCAGTAAAAGAACCCTGAGGAGGTTTCTCCCAAAAGTCTACCACTGTAACAACCCTGCTGAATATGCAGCCAGCGTGGAGAGGGCAATGGTTCTCTTAATGTTGGATCCAATCAAATTTAGACTAGATCCCACAGGTATGGAGTACAAAGGACTCCTCTCTCGTCCGGAGCCGGAAACAGAGACCTGAATCTGTGCATCTGCAAACGAGACAGAGAGTCTGCAATTGAATTCTGTTTGCCTGGCAGATATTTAGCTTTAATCCACATATTAAGACTAAGACATTTGAAAACAAGGAGCCGTATCAGAGATACCACTGGAGGCGATTTAGATGCCAAACAATTAAGGGCAAATAATACTTCCCTGTTGTCAGTGCTAAATAGGATACCTTTTATTAAAATATTCACCCGAAATTTCTATGGCTACAAGTATGGGGAATAATTCTAACAAGACTACATGTTTTATATAGCCTTTTGTACACACAGAGCTGCGCACCAGTGGGTTTTCCATATTGCCAAAAAACTGAATGATCCTGCTGCATTTGTAAATAAAAGGAAATCCTGATCACAAACGAAAGGGTCTTGAAAAATTGCTGTCCCATTAAAATTATCTAAAAATTGGGACCAGGGGGGTGTGGCTTGATGCATGGAGCGAGAGCAGTGACACTGCACAGCTCCCGGCCTGGACCTCCACTGCAGGCTTCCTCTCTCCCTCACGGGCCCTGTCATATAATCCCCATGGGGAGGAATCAACACCGGACCCCCCGGAGAGCTCTCCGGGGGGCTGGTCCGGTGCCGATATGAGCCGGTTTCCAAGATGGCGCCGGCACCTCTACCCTCCTTGTCCACTGTGGATACAGGGCTACATTCTGAAGAAGGGTAGGTAAGCTTTCGGGGCTCTCTCTCTCTCTCTCCTGGGGATCCTGTTCTGCATGCACAGCACACACAGGGCACACTGAGATCACGCAGCCCCTCCCCAGCATCTCTCTGCTCTGAGGATGGCTGGGATCTGCAGTCCCACTTGCGGTCCCTGCACACCTACATGAAATCCCTTCCTACAAAGGCAGATTTTGAGTTTCATGTGAAATGTATTGAACGCATACAAGCAGGAAATTTCTGATCTTAAACAAGACATTTGTGTGCATATGGAGGAGATTGAAAATACCGCCGACGGTCTGTGTAATGCTTTACAAACCTACGAAGAGACCCTTAACTCCCATACGGTTCTTATACAACAGCTCATGTACCAACAGGATGACACTGAGAACAGGAACCGCCGTAACAATATTCAGATCAGGGGCATACAAGAAACCATTGAATCTAAAGATTTGGCCGCAGCGGTTACCGCCATCTTCAATCAACTGCTCCAGCAATCTAAAGACACCCATATTGAGTTAGACCACGTGCATCGCACGCTGGACCCCAGGAATTCTGACCCATCTTTTGTCTGGTATACCCTGTGCAGGGTCCACTACTTTAAGGTCAAGGACGCCATTTTGTGTGCGGCCAGCACACAGGACACTATCCTATTCAATGAAGTGCCAGTGATGCTCCTCCCTGACCTTTCCCGCCAGACTCTGGCTATGCGGGTGGCTCTGCGCCCTCTCACTCAGATTTTGCAGGAGAGGCATATCCGCTACCAGTAGCAGTTCCCGTTTCAACTTCACGCCTCCCAGATTGTTAAATCTGCTCAATTCCACACCCTTGGGGACTTGCCTACATTTCTTGGTGTGTTCAAGCTACCTCTGGTGTCCCTCCCGGATTGGCCCTTTCAACTACCGACCCCTGGCCTTCCATTCCCCTCTTCCTGGCAGCGGACCGATTGCATGAAGAAGAAGCATTCCAGATCTTCCTCCCAAAAGTTCCCGGAGGGATGACTCCATATCTGCATGAATTGGGAGGTTTTTTCCTTTCCTCCTCTTCCTACAGTTTTTGCACATGCTGTTGGTTACTTCTATTAGATCTGTGCCTTATATTTGTACCTATTGTTTTTTTTAGGTTCTGGGGCTGTGGCCTACGGCTGGTCCCTGGGTTCCACCACCGCCATTTGCCGTGACGGGCAGGGACGCCTTTGGTCCTAGTCTCAGGGGCTTTAGGCCGTTCCTTTATTTGTCTCATCCTCACCCCGTCATTACCGTGCTCTGTTTATGTTTATTTGTTGGGGGCATGGGCCTATTTTCTCATGCCTGTTTCAGGGATTATTGAATACGTTTTATAGAGGGGGTCGCCGTCATCTGCAGGTGACCTCCCTCAAGTTATCATTTGCCAGTGGAGGGCCTGGGTCGGGATCGGATACATGCGCCTTTGACGTTCCCCACCTAGGCCTTCGGTGTATTACGCAGTATCACACTGTATGTTATTTTGACAGTTCACCTGTCTAATAGTTTCTCTTTTTCATTCATTTACCTTGTTTTTTTTTTCTGCTCTTCTTTCCTTGGCCTTTTTTTTTTTCTCTTATTTGTTCTCCCTCAACCAACTATGACTCCGATTACATTTTCCTCTATTAATTGTAGGGTTTTTAACACTCTGGAGAGGCGGAGCCAGATGCTCTACCATTTCCATAGATGTGGAACGCAGATCTTGCTACTCCAGGAGACTCATTTTTGCTCTGATGGTATCCCAGTCCTCCACAATCGTCACTATACTCAGTGGTATCATAGTACTAATCCGCAGGCTAGATCTAGGGGGGGGGTGTTGGTGGCCTTTCATCATACCTTTGGCCCGGAGATCCTGGACACATTTATGCTCCCAATATAGATCAGGCTCCGTTTCTGGCGACAGTTCTCTCTAGGCTGTCTGCTTTTGGGGGTCCCTGTTTCATCATCGGAGGGGACTTTAACGTAGCTCTTTTTCAAGACTTGGACACTTCAGCGGGTAAATATTCTCTCTCCTTATCGGCCTTATCTCAACTTAAGTCGCGTTTGCATGACTTACACCTATTGGATGTTTGGCGCATCCAACATGCTTCAGAGGGAGACTATAGTTATTATTCTGCAGCTCATGCATCATACAGTCGTATAGACTATTTCTTTGTTTCACAGTCTTTTCCAGATTGTCCTATTTCATCCTCTCTCAGTCATTTCTTATGGTCAGACCACGCCCCAGTTCATCTTACGATTCAGGACCGACCGTCGTCTTTGCATCGCTTTTTGTGGCGCTTGAACGATAACCTACTCAAAGATTCTCTATGTATCACGGAGGTCGTGAAGACTATCCAGGACTTTATTCTGGACCACACATCGGACACTACTGGCCCTCTTAACCAATGGGAGACCCTCAAATGTGTTCTTAGAGGGGTTCTTATTAAGCATGGCTCTCGCTTGAAAAAAGCTTGTACGATGGAGATGCGTCGCTTATTTTTGCTCATTGCACGGCTTGAATCATCACACAAACGTATGTTGGACCCGGTGGTTGCAGTGGACCTCTCTAACGCTCGTAGAGATTTAGTCCAACTACTAGATTCCTCCTCCCTTGTTGCACGAGACAAAGTATGCAACACTCATTACTCCTTAGCTAACAAATGTGGTCAGCACTTGGCATGTGTACTCCACCCTTGACCGTCCTGTCATCTGATCCAACACATCAAGGCGCCTGACAATACTAAAATCTATCACAATAAGGGCATCTGTTCTGCGTTTGAGCGCTACTATTCTCAACTCTATAATCTCTCCGCATCAAATCTTGATGCTCCTCCCGTTTCCTCCCTGCCGGCTATGTCCCATTATATTATGGAGATGGCATTATCTGTTCTAGATACCCAAGATGCATTGGATCTGGAGGAGCCCTTCTCGATTACAGAAGTTCTTGGGGCAATTTAGGCCCTGAAAACTGGAAAGTGCCCGGGTCTGGATGGATTCACCCCACGCTTTTGCAAAACATTCGCCACCCAATTAGCCCCGCTTCTGGCCCAAGCGTTTAATGTTATCGATTATCTGAACGTACCTTCATCAGCTTTTTTGTCTACCACTATTTTGGCTATTCCTAAGCCGGGTTCTCATTGCAGTAGTTATCGCCCAATTTCTTTACTTAACCTGGACATTAAGCTTTTTGCTAAACTTTTAGCGAACCGTCTTTCCCCTTTGCTACCAACCTTGATCCACCACGACCAGGTTGGCTTTGTTCCGGGTCATGAAGCTAGGGATAATACTTCTAAAACAATCCATCTTATCTCTTATATCAAGCAACACGGCTTAAAGGCTTGCCTACTTTCATCTGTCGCTGAGAAGGCGTTTGATCGCGTCGATTGGCACTTTCTCCATCTTACCTTGGAACAGAGCGGGTGGGTTTGCAGTTCCTGGCTCGAATTATGTCCCTCTATTCTCATCCTTCGGTGTCTGTCCTGGTCAACAGTATGGTTTCTTCGCCCTTTCCCATATAGAATGGGACCAAACAAGAATGTCCCCTTTCACCCCTTCTCTTTGTTTTAATAATGGGAGAGCCATACAAGCTAACAACTCAATCTTGGGCATCCGCACTCCCTCCGCACATGATAAATTATCATTATACGCCGAGGACCTTCTAGTTTACGTTCAACAGCCACTTATTTCCCTCCCCAGTCTTTTCCATTTCGTAGATTTGGTTCCTTCAGCAACTTTAAACTTAATATCTCTAAAATGGAGGCCCTCAATATTTCTTTACCCCCACCATGTACTGACGAACCTTAGGCCTAACTTTGCATTTCAATGGCGTCAGAAGACTATCACTTTTATTATTATTATTATTATTATTATACAGTATTTATAAAGCGCCAACAGTTCGCTCAGTGCTGTACATTACAAAGGGAGACAGAACATGCGACAGTACAAAAACAATACAATGCGATACACGAGGGGTTCACGGGCCCTGCTCTTTCAAGCTTACAATCTAGGAGGGAGGGGATAGTGGTACGGGAGGAGATAGCTGTGGGGAATGTAGTGGTAGGAAGAGTGGAGGAGGTCGGCAATTAGCAGGGGGTGGGGTAGGCTTCCCTGAAGAGGTGGGTTTTCAGGGTGTGCCTAAATGAGAGGAGAGTAGGTGATAGTCTGATGGATTGGGGTAGGGAGTTCCAGAGGATAGGTGATGTCCTGGAGAAATCCTGGAGGCGGACATGGGAGGAGGAGACCAGGAAACTAGAGAGAAGGTCTTGAGAGGAGCGGAGTGTGCGTGTTGGGTGGTACTTGGATATTAGGTCGGTGATGTAATTTGGGGCAGTATGATGGACAGCTTTGTATGTCAGTGTTAGGATTTTGAATTTGATCCGTTGTGCAATCGGAAGCCAGTGGAGGGATTGGCAGAGAGGGGTAGCGGAGATGGAGTGGTTGGTAAGGTGAATGAGTCTGGCTTCCGTGTTCAGGATCGGCTGAAGTGGGGATAGCCTTTGGCGAGGCAGGCCAGTGAGGAGGGAGTTGCAGTAGTCGAGTCATGATATGATGAGGGAGTGGATGAGCTGTTTAGTGGTTTCTGGGGTTAGGAACGTGCAGATTTTGGTGATGTTGCGGAGGTGGAGTCTGCATGAGTTTGTTAGTGATTGGATTTGGGGCTGGAGGGATAGGTTGTAGTCCAGAATGACACCAAGTACTCTGGCCTGCGGGGCGGGCCTGATGGTGGCATTGTTGGACATGATGGAGAAGTCAGTAGGGGGTGGTGTGTGGGCTGGGGGGAAGACTAGGAGCTCAGTTTTGGAGAGGTTCAGTTTAAGGAAGTGGAGCGACATCCAATCTGATATGTTGTTTAGTAGGTTTGTGATTCGGGCGGAGACTGAGGGGGTGAGGTGGGGGGGTAGAGAGATTTGTGTGTCGTCGGCATAGAGGTGGTAGTTGAAGCCGTGAGAGTGTATGAGTTGGCCAAGGGAGGAGGTGTAGATGGAGAAGAGAAGGGGCCCGAGGACGGAGCCTTAAGGGACCTCAACAGAGAGGGGGAGCAAGGGGGAGGTGGTAGCGTTATAGGTAACGCTGAAGGAGCGTTGTGATAGGTAGGACGAGAGCCAGGAGAGAGCAAAATCTCTGAGGCCGAGGGAGTGTAGTTTTTTGAGGAGGAGGGGTGATCAACTGTGTCAAAGACAGCGGAGAGGTCAAGGAGTAGGAGCACTGAATAGTGGCCATTAGCTTTGGCTGTTAGCAGGTCGTTGGAGAGTTTGTGTAAGGCAGTTTCGGTGGAGTGTAGGGGACGGAAGCCGGACTGTAGGGGATCGAGGAGGTTGTTGTCGTTGAGGTGAGAGCTTAGGTGAGTGTAGACCAAGCGCTCAAAGAGTTTGGATGAGAATGGGAGCAGGGAGATGGGTCTGAGGCTGTTTGGGTCGTTGGGTTCAGGAAGTAGGCTTGTTTGGCAGCATGGAGGGCAGAGGCGTATGTGTGGAAGGCGGATTTATAGCGGGTGAAGGCTAGTTGGGATCTGGTTTTGCGCCATAGTCGCTCCAGGGCACGACTGTGTCGTTTGAGAGTTTAGGTGTGATCAGTCTGCCAAGGCTGGAGCGGTCGGGGTCTGATGTTTCGTGTGGTTAAAGGTTCTAATGAGTCAAGGGCGGCTGACAGCGAGTTGTTATAGGCAGTCATAGCCAGGTCGGGGCAGGACAGGGGGAGGATGCTGTCATGGAGTTGATCAGCTGCAGAGTGGAGGGGGGCAGGGTTTAGGTTGCGGAGGTTACTTACTTGAGGATCCAGATTTCGGCCGATCTTAATGCTCTATTTTCCCTTATTAATTACCCTTACTTTCACGTATCCAAAGGGATTTGGCTTCTTGGAGCACTTCAGCCCTGCCCTGGTTCGGCCGCATCAATACCCTTAAGATGGATACTTTGCCTAAGCTTCTATACGTTTTTCAGACTGTACCGATCACTGTCCCTAGGAGTTTTTTCCTTTCATTACGCTCCCTTTCGATTAGATTTATTTGGCACCATGGGTTTTCCAGGTTAAAACACAAGTTACTTACTTATTTGAAACTCGAGGGTGGAGTGGGTTTACCGGACTTTGAGCTTTACTACAGAGCCACGTTACTAGCCCAGATGCTTGTTTTGTTTCCTAGACCCCTCTGTAAAGCCTCTTGTATGATTGAACAGGATCTTTCTCAGGTTGATCTTCGGGCATTACCATGGAGGTATGATCGGGAATATTTGCGTTTTCCCGGCTTGTCCCCTTTGACTTTAGCTGTTATACGGTTGTGGTATAAACGAGGCATAATTACTCTTTTATCCTCCGATCCCTCTCCCTTATCACCACTATTTGATAACCCCACTCTTCCTCAGGGGTTGGGCTCTTCCATTATTGGACCCTTCATACACACTTCCTGGCCCATGGCTCAGGACTTTATCTGCTCCCAATCGGGTCTTCCGCTCCTTCAGGGTGGGTCTAGGGATTGGTTAACCACTCTACACTTATCCTCCTTTTGCAAGCATTTGCACTCTTCCTTCAACATTCATCGGTCACTTTCTGAGATTGAACAGCTGTGTTCCCTCACTGAACCACCGAGACACATCCTAGCTTCTCTCTATAAAGTGCTCCACAATGCTCTTCACTCTGAATTTCCTCCCTACACTAAAGCATGGGCTCGAGACCTAGGTAAGGACATTTCAGCGGAAGATTGGTCCACGTTGTTCCACTTTACTTATAAATCGTCTATTTCTTGCTACTCACAAGAAAAGAATTTTAAGCTTCTTTCTCGTTGGTACAGGTATCCCCTCTCCCTACACAAAATCTTTCCTTTTACACTTGATCTTGTTGGCGCTGTAATAGAGCTGTTGGTACACAGCTACACATAGTGATACAACCGTTCTGGCAACAAGTCTTTGATGTATATAACCGGGTCTACAGTGAATCCTTGGCCCCTTCGCTGGAAATTGCCCTTCTATCTATATTACCAGACTCATGGGCAGCACAGAAGAGAAGTCTGTTGTGCTTCTTTCTGTCTGCGGCCCGCCAATTGATACCCCTCTTTTGGAAAATGGCCACCACCCCCTCCTTTCCCGATGTGGGTCTCCGTGCTTAATGATACTATGCATATGGAGGAAATGCTGGCATTTACCAATGATACCTATGATAAACATAAGTTGCTGTGGTCGATCTGGCTCCATTTCTCCACCTCTGCAACTCTCCGAGATATGTGTTCCCCTGTTGCACTCTAGTTGAGCCTTGCTCTCACGACTAATTTTCATTTTGGCTTATCCGCTGATTGGACCTTGTTAAATTTATACAAAATAATAAAGACAAATTTGCCTTTAAAAATTGGGACCATACAAATAAATCTTCTCTCAATTCTGTAGTCATTCTGATATGTGCAAAAGGGGATTTTAGCCCTGAGATAGCTATGTAAAACCATCTGGAGAAAACACCAATCACCAAAATCCTAGATGCGAATGCCAAAAGACCTAAAAGACTCTGCATGTCTTTTAATGAGACTTTTTTTTCATCTTACCAATTTAGTTATAGTCAAAGTGAGTTTTTCCACCTTATCTCATGGTAGGCTAAATTCCATGGCTATCGTGTCTATGGTAATGCCAAGAAAAATAATATTAGTTGTAGGAAAAATAATATTTTCCTGTGCTAAAGGAATATTGAAATCTGAACAAATCTTCAAAAATGTAGTCACAACTCTTTGGCATTCCTGAAAAGAACTCCCTAGAAAAAGAAAATCATCCAAATAAAAAAGTGTAAGTGATGACCAGAAAGACTCTTAACCACGTATTCCAAGAATGTTGCAAAAGATTAAAAATAATTGCAAGAAAGGGAACAACACATTGGGAGGAATTTATCAAGGAAAAATAATAATTAAAATAGAAACCTAGGGAATTAAAAGATAAAGGATAACAGTCTGAGAGCTGACTTAATGTCCGCTTTAAACAGAAAAGAGCCATAGCCTACCTCCTGAATGTTTTTAACGCATCCTCAAAAGTTGAATAATGTACGGAGGCTGACTCCTCACTTATGTGATCATTCAAAGAACTACCCTTTGGGAATGACAAGTGATGAATCAGCCTGAACGAATTAGGTTCCTTTTTTGGAACAATCCCTAATGGAGAAATTTTAAAATCTTGGAATGGGGGGGGGGGTGCAAGAATGGACCCTCCCATTCTACCATCTTGGATTTCCTTAAAGATTTGTTCCCTAACCACTATAGAAAATGTGTAGACTGACTTCAGGTTATTCTCAATAGTACAGCCTGCACCCTGGAAAGGAGGAAGTAAAAACCCTCATGAAAACCTTCAAACAGCAGCTGAGCTGTCTGTTTTTGTCTTTGTATTCCTGAAGCCATGGAAGCATTCTATGCAGGATCACTAAGGTTGATGCTTTTTGAAAGAAATTCCCTGCTTTGTTGCTGATTGGCAGTTGCCATTTTTTTTTTAAACACTTGGAGATGGAATGGGAACCTGTACAGAATGCACATTCATGGCAACGTGAACCAGGCCATTTCCATTGGGAGTCATTAAAAGTGAAACAGATTCCTTTCTTGTAACCTGAATTATTAACAAATTGTCTTTGGGGCAGAAAAAAGGTAAACCGATATCTTTACATCCCCAGTATAAACTGGGGTGAACCGTCAATTTCTGCCAAATAGGTTCATCATATAAAAACCATGCTATCCCTCTGAAATTTTTATAAGCCTCCAATACAATATCTACATGTTGAATCAAACCCATGCTTTTTTGGTGTTTCTCAGATGACACTGACATAAATACAAAACGCCTGTAACCAGGTCTTAAAATTTCAGGCAACAGGCCTGCACCTATCCTCTTCAGACTTCTCTTTTTTTGTCACTTTTTACACTTTTTAATCAAAAATACCTTGGAAGAAGGAAGGAGAGATAACAAATTTACAAACCCCCATCCCCCCGACAGGTATTTTTTTTTACTTTGATCCCCAAAGATAAGTGGAATCCTAGTGGGGATAAAACACAAGGCATCGATTCCTTTAAGCATACCTCGGGAATATTAGATATATCTTGAGATTTAACAGAAGTGTTGTGATCATTGACAGATGGTGCATTATTAACCACTTCCAGACCGGACACTTTTACCCCCTTCCTGACCAGGGCAATTTTCAGCTTTTAGCGCTATCACACTTTGAATGACAATTGCGCGGTCATGCAACACTGTACCCAAATGAATTTTTTACCATTTTTTTTAGATAGATAAAGCTTTATTTTGGTGGTATTTATTCACCACTGGTGTATTTTTTTTGCTATGTAAATGAAATGTCCAAATTTTTTTTAAAAAAGTGGTTTTTTTATAAAATTTTGCAAATAAATAATATTTCATCATAAATCTTAGCCAAAATTTATTCCATTATCTTTTTAGTAAAAAAAAAAAATCCAAATTAGTTTATAAGCAAAAATTATAATTTTTTAACTTTTTTTTTTTTACATTTTTATTTTATTTTTTTATATTATTATTTTTTATTTTTATTTTTATTTTTTACATACTGTCACTCTAGCAGTACAGTGTCACCATGGTGACACTGTACTACTTGTGAGGGGTGATAAAGATTTTTTTTTTTTTTTCCACATTTCTCTTTCTCTCTGTCTGCATTCCTGCACTCATTGAGAAATACAGAGTGAGCTGTGATTGGTCACAGCTTGTCACATGGTACAAGGCTGTTGTGAATAGCCTTGTACCATGTGACCTCTGTGATCATTCACAGATTTCACACATAGTAAGCAATGATGTCAGAAGTGACATCTTGCTTACTACTTTGCATGTGATCACTGATTGGCCAATCAGTGATCACATGATCGGGACCTCGTACAGAGGTCCCGTCCGACGATCGGTATTTCACTGTGTCCGGAGGACACAGCGGGCACCGGATCGCGGTGCTGCGCGCTCCCAGGGAGCGCGCACAAGCAGAATGCGGGGAGGCCGTTTATGAACAGCCACCTGACCCTGCAGTGCCACCGTCCGGCCGTTTATATACAACGGCCGGTCGGGAAGTGGTTAATAGCAGAATCAATGACAGTAGCGGTGCAGCCGTTTGAAGAAACAGAATTCCAAACAGCTGCAGCAGTAACCAAAACCGAGTTATTTACCACAAGCATATTAACCCTAAATCTATCAATGAGAGAAGCCAAAGACTTTGTTAAAACATTAAGACATTCCAGGTGTGAAGACTCACCATTGTTGTGAAGAGCTGGTTGTGTAATGAAAGGAGAACACACAACCGGAGTTTTGTCTCTGGAGACACGCCGACGTTGTCTGAAGCAGCTTCTGCTCTCTGCTGCTTCCTCTGTAGCTGAACCCCAGCTGCTGTAGGTGACTCCCTGTGTTCCACTGCTGCTGGAATAAGCAGGGAGCTGTCCCTGGTGCTGACAAGTAGAAGCATCCTGTTGCCATGGAAACCGCTCTGCTGATGACATCACTTAGGGTGGGACCAACCTTCCTCTTCCAGCAAGTGAAGACCCACCTTTGGTCATAGACGAAGAGAGAGTTGTGCTGACTGGATAGTCCAGTGTAGTAGCGCCGACTCAGGGTCCTCCTTCGTTTGGCCATATGACTGCCTTCAGCTCTGCCTGCTGACCTCTCCCGGATAGGTTCCTCTTCCTGGGCCGCGATGATGCTGCTTCCCCTGATGCCACGAGGATGTCCAACCCTCCACACTGATGTAAGGGAATTCCCATGAGATGGCCGGTAAATAGATGTGCGCATGTGCACAGAAATGCACGATCACGCACACGCACGGTGAAGATTGGTGCCAGACGGACTATTTAAGAGGTGCCTCTGCCTGTGCTGAGGGCTAACTGATCTTCAGCTGTTCCCAGTTTTCTGCTCGTTCCTGTGTGATTTCCTTGTTGCTGACCCGGCTTGTTCCTGATCTGACTCTGATTACTCTCCTGCTTGATACTTGTTCCTGAGTTCGGCTCTGCTCCTGACTTTGGCTTGCTTATGATTTGGTACCTCGCTGTCCGCCCATTGATGACCCCGGCTATTCCTATGACACTGCTCCTGTCTCCTATCCCTGCTTTCTGCCTTGCTCTGGTGCCCACCTGGCGACCTACAATACCAGCTCTGCATATCACTACTGTTCCTGAATCAGAGGTTCATCAGTCTTCCAAAGTCTCCAACTACAAGAGCTGCAAACAACATCTGCTGGCGCTCTTGTCCCCCTGGTCCCTAGACACCCTCTGTTCCACTTCCAGTGGGGTCAGGGCTAGTGACACAAGTGAGGCCGACCTCGTCATTTCAGTCTCCAATCAGGTACGTGACACTGAGTCCAAAGATGGCTGGGAGGCGGCTGCAACTATGGTGATGGTGGTGGCAGTGATGTCTTGCTGTCCCAACAATCCCGGTAAGGAGAGGCACTGCTTCATCCACTCTTCACTGTCTTAATCCCCAGGTCTTTCAATAAGGTGGCGAATCAGGCTCTTAGAATAGATTTTCTAAAGAAAATTATTTTCGAAGTCGACCCAAGTATGACCGTCTTAACTGTGCGTGCTGTCTTTTTGCTCTGGCTGTGTGTTTTCTGTATGTTTCTACTCTGACTGTATGTCTGTTGTGTTATATGTGCCTGTTCTTACTGGGTGTGGTGTCTGTGTTTGCTCTGATTGTGTGTTGGCTGTCTGTGTCTGTTGTGATTTTGGGGGATGTTTATCTCAGTGGTGGTGAACATTTTTAATGAGTCATGCCAGTCCAATTTCTGGTTTTAGGGCTTTCTGGCCCACTTATACTAAAAAGGGAAAGCAAAGTTCAATGTTTCCTATGCAGGGGTTTTCCAGCAATGAAACAGTCCCACTAAGCCACCTGACTTGTCTTCCACAGTGCTGCTGCTCTCTGTACATTGATCTCTTAGACCTGTTCTCATTCAAGTCATTTTAGCTCACTCAGCCGGAACAGATGCGGCACTCCTGCTACACAGGCCTACTCCCTGGCCTCTAAATATGGGGTCTCCAGGCACCATGGGTAATCAGTCTCAACAGACTCACACAGCTGTCCCAACTCTCTGTCCTGTGGGCAAGGAATCCTCCCAACATGGGGTGCAGTCTTGTCAAGGTCCTACCTTTTCCCTGAGGTTATGTTACTCCATGTGCTGGCGTCCATCTTGGATTCTGCTGTGCATGGTGGGAATCCTTTTATGCCTTCAGGTCTCTGTGTTCCATCCCCCAGAGGGGTGTGGCTGATGACATATAAGCCTGTGGCCCGCACATGCTCTTTGCACTTGTGTCTTGTGTCTTTGTGTTGCTATTACTCTGTTCTGACTCTCGTGACTCTCCTGGTATCTGATTTGGCTTGTGACTCGACTATTCTTTGTATTCTCCTTTGATCTGACCCTCTGTTGCTGAACCCGGCTCGTGACCTGTGATTCTCGTCTGCTGTCCTGTACTGTTTTGTCCTGTTGTTGTTGACCCGGCTTGTCTGACTACTCTTTTATCTCTTCCACCAGCTACATGCCATTGGCGGCGGCCATTACCGCAGCTGAGGTGTCTCGGGGGCCGCGACCTGGTTCCTGGCTGCGTCAAATCCATCCCCACCATCAGGGGCCCTGGTGAAGGGCAGCCTGGGACTTAGACTCCGCGCCCTGAGGGACTTCGGTCTGTGGGTGGTGGTTGTCGTCAGCCAGTGCGTTACATTGTTAGGCCTGCCTGTCCGTTCCTCGGCCCCTGCCCTGACAAGTCTCCTGACAGGAACATGTGACCCTCCTGGTTGAAGCACACAGCTCTTTCTCCAAATGGGAGTGTAGCACCCTCCTAGATAGGTGGTAGGATTAGGTAAATGTAGTTCTGGCTCACTGTATCCAGTGGAGCTGCTGTTTTGCTGTTAGGTAAATTTAGTTGTGCTCACTGTAATCAGTGCAACTGCATGTGATTACTTAGGTCTGTTCAGTGTTTTCGATGCTGCAGTGTTTGATTGCTTCCTCTGCTTTTCAGAGAACCATGGATCTCTTTGGAACATAAGTGTGAAGCAAAGTAAATAGCAGCATGAATATTTTACAGCTCTGGCCAATTCCAGGGAGGGTGGCTCAGAAAGCTGTTGGGAGTCTGTATAAATATTGAGACACTGAACGTCTAGATATTTTCCTTAAGGAGAGGGTTTGCTCTCCTCTGGGCAACCTTGCCATTTGCTTGCTGTTCATAAGGCCATTTCTGGGCTAGCTGAGGGCCTGGATGCTAAAGTTACAGAGAGCTGGCTGAGGGGCTGTCATCTGAAGATATAGTCTGGAATCACAGGAAAAAGAAAATGTTGCATGGATGTTGGAACGAGGCAACCACCTTTTGTCAAGGACAGCCGGGCTGCCACCCCTCTAGTGGTAGAGAGTCAGCTGTGGGTTTGTCTAAAGGGGACATCAGCTGGTGTCCTGAAGAGCTCAGTCCATCTAATTCTCTGTGAAGAGACTCTGCTCTGGTTGATCTAAAGAAGAACCTTTTGTGCTTTTAAATGCTTCTACTACAAAGCCAAGGCCACAGTTTGATTTTGCAAGGACTTTTGTTTCAGGCCTGCAGAAGGAAGTTTACAATCCTCAACTTGTACATAGTTCTTTTTGGAATATACCACTCAAATCCCTCAATCCTATTAAAGTTATTCAAAAAATAAAAACACCAAAACACTTTTTTTTAAACAAGACTTGTTATTGAGTCAAAAAGTAACCATGATTGTGTGCTTGGCTGTGGGGCAATCACTGGGGAAAGGAATCTGGGCAATTTTCAGTGACTCTTTTGGGGTAGAGCTACAGGAACTATGTTCTATGATCAGGCCTGGCTTGTAACTAATCTGGCCACCTGTGCACTCCCATGGCCTGTGGGTCTCCAGCAAGACCCAGACATGGGATAGATCCAGGAGCCTTCAAGCTCCAAGCCCCAATCCAGGATTACAAATCCCAGAGAAAGCTGAAAACACATCTTGCTCTGCTCATAGTAAACACACCGGAGTGCCACACTCTGCACTGATGGGAACCCTGTGTCATTCCTATAGTGGCGGGACCTTACACTGTCATACTGCCCTGGGTGTGTTTGTGTATGTGTGTGTGTTGGCTGCTGTTGGCTCTAATGGTGTGTTGTTGTGTTTTTTTGTTAACAAAAGGTATAGCCTACAAAATGTCAGCTTGTACTTTACTTAAACTACTATGATAATAAAAATAACTGTGGTCAGTTGTATAGCTGATGATTTTGTTCCTTGGCATTAATGTCTCGTCCGTATACAGCAGTACATCAACAATGCTAAGTGTCTATTTCTGTCCCACAGACATTTCTTCGGAAGTGATCCCTAATAAGGTAAGGCAATGAAATTCTAATTCACATGTTTATCATTTATTGTGGTATTAATATTAATTAACCCCTTACCGTCCAGAGGATCCCCCCCCCCTCTTCTTGACCGGGCCATTTTTTTATGATACAGTGCTGTGTTACTTTAACTGACAATTGTGCGGTCATGCAACGCTGCAACCAAATTAAATTGATGTCCTTTTTTCCCCACAAATAGAGTTTTCTTTCGGTGGTATGTGATCACCTGTGCATATTTTATTTTTTGCGCTATAAACAAAAAAATCCAACAATTTTGAAAAAAAAAACAATATTTTTGATTTTTTTTTTGCTATAAAACATATCCAGTAAAAAAAAAATCCAATTTCTTCATAAGTTTTGCCAGAATGTATTCTGATCCGTGTCTTTGCTAAAAAAAATCCCAATATGTGTAAATTAATTGGTTTCCGTGAAAGTTATAGCGTCTACAAATGGTGGTATAGATACTGGGAATTTTTTTTCTTATAATAGTTATGGCGGTGATCAGCGACTTATAGCGGGACTGCAAAGGGCATTCTGACACTGGGGGGGAGAACTGACTAATCGCCACCCCAATGACACTAATACAGTGATCAGTGCTAATAAAAAGAACTGACACTGTACTAATGACACTGGGCAGGAAGGGGTTAACATCTGGAGTGATCAAAGGGTTAACTGTGTGTGTTTTACTGGGGAAACATACTGCTGTGTATTTCTCTGCTGTGCAGAGAAATACACAGCAGCATACTCTTGCTGGCAGGAGAGAGACCTGTGTTGTTTACACACAGGTCTCTCCCCTGTCAATCAGCCAGCAGGGGAATCTCCAGCCGGGACCCAATATTCGACATCTGTAGCTGCCAATGGTGACGCAGGTAGGGCTGCACACGTGCCCCCTACCCGGAGATTCAAGATCACGTATATATGCATAATTTTGCGCAGCCCTTCACCCTGTAGCAGTATTTCTGCTATAGGGCGGTCGGGAAGCATTTAATGTTGTAGCCCCCTCCTAGTTAGCTGCTAGGATTTGAATAGTTAGGTTAGGCATTCCTGTGTTTCTCTGCTTACCAGAGAGACTGCCAGGTAAATTCAGTGTGGTTTTCTCCTTAACACAGTGCTGTGATTGGTCAGGTCTGCTCACGATGTTCTGATGCTGTTTGTCTCAGTTCTCCCACCTTCAGGAAGCTATGCGAGCATTCTAGAACATGGGTAGGAGCTAGGCACATGAAAAGCATGAATATGGATACAGCCCTGGCCAATTGCAGGGGAAGGCAATCCCATTGCATGCTGGGAGTGCTATTTATGTTCTAGGAGCACATGGGTTCAGCATCTTTCCTGGGAGAGGATTGAACAGCAGGCTGGAGGCAGGCTGCCTCACCTGGCAACGGGCTGCCATGCTGGCCTCAGGTGGGTCACCTGAGGGCCTGAAGTTAGAGAGAGTAACTCTGGTTCTACAGTACGCTAACTGAGGGGAACTGTCTGCCAAATATCTGTCTGGTATCACTGGAGGGTTTCTCTTTGAAGATTGGAAGGAGGCAACCATTCTGTCCTTGGGCCTTGTGAGTACTGACATTGAGTTATTTGGGGACTCTGTGTGCTTGCAACCTCCCTTGGTGCTTGATAGTCACTGTGGGTCTGGAAAAAGAGAACACTGGCTAGTGTTCTGAAGAGCTTGTCCAAGTGTTGCCACTGCAAAGGGACTTTGCTCAGTTACGTTACTTTTGAGCTGTCGCAGTCTGTCGTAACTAGCTTGTGCCTGAGGAGCTCTGCCCTGTAACTGCTACTGTAAAAAGAGGACTTTGCTCTCTCCTAAACTACTTGTTGCTACAAAGTAAAGGGAAGTCTGCTATCTACTGTCAGCCAAGACGGCACAAGTGCTCTAAGATCAGCTAGATATCCTCAGCGTGAATAGTTCTGATTTTGGAGTATCCTACTACAATTCCTCATCCCTATTCCCAGTTCTACAATAAAACTCCAAAAACAAAACATCCTCTAGACCAATTCAGCAACCCGAGGCTCCGGAGCCGCACTCTGCTGCTGCTCCCTGTTGCTGCAGATATACGTCACATCTGCCAGTGTGGGACACCCCACCGGACACCCCACGGAACACACGGCCAGACACCCCACCAGACACCCTGCTGGACACAGCTAATCTTGAAGATGTTGCCCGTCAGAAGACCATTCTTGCTCAGTCATATTGAAAAACTTCCCAAAGCAGACTAACTTGTATTCGAAACATGGAATGCCATCCCCAACACCTATAGGTACATGAAAAAGTATGCATTTGGAGTTCTGTCAATCTTTGGATCCACATATGTAAGTGAGCAGGTCTTCTCCAACATGAACGATATTAAAAACAAACATCGCTTGCCTCACAGACGACAGCTTACAATCCTGTGTGAAGCTGAAGGGGACATCTTACAGCCCTGCTGTGTGCTGAGGTTCAGGAGCAAAAATCACATTAACCAGATAAAATAAAGATTTGAATTGGCTATTAATTTGCAAACATCTATTTTTTACATTGTTCAGTGAAATAGTCCTTTTTTTATTCAGGTTGACAGCTGATTTCACGCTCCAGTACACATTGGCACAGATTTCAAAGTAATCTTCAACCCAGCATTTTTTTTTCGGAGTTCAAAATGTTTTTGTTGCATGGAGAAATACACATTTGTTTTCTCTGCAACAGTTCACTGATTTCATAAATGTAACACATTATAGTTTTTTTTATACATAGCATAAAGGTAAAAAGCAATACATGCAGTGTAATCTTCATTTTAGATGTCATAAGGGTTTTGTGGCTTCCAGTGTTTTTTTTTTTTTTTGTGGGAAACGGGTCCAAATGTCTCTGAGTGGTTAAGGGTGCTGACCCCTGCCCTAGATTGGTCTTTGGAGACAAAGAGCGGAAGTGTGTGTGTATTTGGATGAAGAAATACATTGTGCCTGAGGGGAAACGGGACATCATACAAGCGGCTTCTTCAGGGGTAGCAATGTGTATGTCAAGGCAAAATTTGATGTGTTCGTTTTAGATGAGGTGGAGAATAATTAGAATCCATATCAGGTTTTTACTGCTATCCAGACTCATTTAGTGAGTTTATATCTATTCTTGTCCTGCTAACAATGTTTTGGAAGTGAGGAAATCTGTAATAGCAAAACAGACAGAAATATTTTGGTGAGAAAAGGTTAGAAGCCCTGCATAATTCATATTTTGGTGTGTTCCCTTGTGGCAGAATATCTCTTGCTGTCTGATATTTTATTAATTTATTTATTTAAAGCCCAAGCTGCGGATTGGGATCTTCTCCAGATCGAACGAGGAATATTACTCCTGGCTGAGGTCCCTGCTCAGTTCTGAACATTTCAGTGATCTGGTGAAGGACATCAAACCATACTATATATGTAACAATGGATCACAGCAATTCAGGAATGATGTCCAGCAATGCACATTCACCATCCTGTATCACACTGTAACCAGAGGGAGAATCAATGTTACCGACATGGAGAAATCGTCGTTGTATGACGAAGAACTGAAAGGGTTGCATGAATGTCTCGGTAAGAAATGCACTCATTGTCATGACAACATGTACCGTATTTTTCCCTCCATAAGACGCACCTGACCATAAGGCGCACCTAGGTTTTAGAGGCAGAAAACAGGAAAAAAACAAATTCTGAACTAATGGACTGCAGACACAGTACAGGAGATGACCAGAGACTGCGGACACAGTACAGGGATGACCAGAGACTGCAGACACAGTACAGGAGATGACCAGAGACTGCGGACATAGTACAGGAGATGACCAGAGACTGCAGACACAGTACAGGAGATGACCAGAGACTGCGGACACAGTACAGGGGATGACCAGAGACTGCAGACACAGTACAGGAGATGACCAGAGACTGCGGACAGTACAGAAGATGACCAGAGACTGCGGACAGTACAGGAGATGACCAGAGACTGCGGACAGTACAGGGATGACCAGAGACTGCAGACATAGTACAGGAGATGACCAGAGACTGCGGACAGTACAGGAGATGACCAGAGACTGCGGACAGTACAGGAGATGACCAGAGACTGCAGACAGTACAGGAGATGACCAGAGACTGCGGACACAGTACAGGAGATGACCAGAGACTGCAGACATAGTACAGGAGATGACCAGAGACTGCGGACACAGTACAGGGATGACCAGTGACTGCGGACAGTACAGGGATGACCAGAGACTGCGGAAAGTACAGGAGATGACCAGAGACTGCGGACAGTACAGGGATGACCAGAGACTGCGGACAGTACAGGGATGACCAGAGACTGCGGACACAGTACAGGGATGACCAGAGACTGCGGACAGTACAGGAGATGACCAGAGACTGCGGACAGTACAGGAGATGACCAGAGACTGCGGACACAGTACAGGAGATGACCAGAGACTGCGGACACAGTACAGGAGATGACCAGAGACTGCGGACACAGTACAGGGATGACCAGAGACTGCGGACAGTACAGGAGATGACCAGAGACTGCGGACACAGTACAGGAGATGACCAGAGACTGCGGACACAGTACAGGAGATGACCAGAGACTGCGAACAGTACAGAAGATGACCAGAGACTGCGGACAGTACAGGAGATGACCAGAGACTGCGGACAGTACAGGGATGACCAGAGACTGCGGACACAGTACAGGGATGACCAGAGACTGCGGACAGTACAGGGATGACCAGAGATTGCGGACATAGTACAGGAGATGACCAGAGACTGCGGACACAGTACAGGGATGACCAGAGACTGCGGACACAGTACAGGGATGACCAGAGACTGCGGAAAGTACAGGAGATGACCAGAGACTGCGGACACAGTACAGGGATGACCAGAGACTGCGGACAGTACAGGGATGACCAGAGACTGCGGAAAGTACAGGAGATGACCAGAGACTGCGGACACAGTACAGGGATGACCAGTGACTGCGGACAGTACAGGGATGACCAGAGACTGCGGACAGTACAGGGATGACCAGAGACTGCGGACAGTACAGGGATGACCAGAGACTGCGGACACAGTACAGGGATGACCAGAGACTGCGGACACAGTACAGGGATGACCAGAGACTGCGGACACAGTACAGGAGATGACCAGAGACTGCGGACACAGTACAGGGATGACCAGAGACTGCGGACACAGTACAGGGATGACCAGAGACTGCGGACACAGTACAGGAGATGACCAGAGACTGCGGACAGTACAGGGATGACCAGAGACTGCGGACACAGTACAGGAGATGACCAGAGACTGCGGACAGCACAGGGATGACCAGAGACTGCGGACACAGTACAGGGATGACCAGAGACTGCGGACAGCACAGGGATGACCAGAGACTGCGGACAGCACAGGGATGACCAGAGACTGCGGACAGCACAGGGATGACCAGAGACTGCGGACAGCACAGGGATGACCAGAGACTGCGGACAGCACAGGGATGACCAGAGACTGCGGACAGTACAGGAGATGACCAGAGACTGCGGACACAGTACAGGGATGACCAGAGACTGTGGACACAGTACAGGAGATGACCAGAGACTGCGAACAGTACAGGAGATGACCAGAGACTGCGGACAGTACAGGGATGACCAGAGACTGCGGACACAGTACAGGGATGACCAGAGACTGCGGACAGTACAGGAGATGACCAGAGACTGCGGACAGTACAGGAGATGACCAGAGACTGCGGACACAGTACAGGAGATGACCTGAGACTGCGGACACAGTACAGGAGATGACCAGAGACTGCGGACACAGTACAGGGATGACCAGAGACTGCGGACAGTACAGGAGATGACCAGAGACTGCGGACACAGTACAGGAGATGACCAGAGACTGCGGACACAGTACAGGAGATGACCAGAGACTGCGAACAGTACAGAAGATGACCAGAGACTGCGGACAGTACAGGAGATGACCAGAGACTGCGGACAGTACAGGGATGACCAGAGACTGCGGACACAGTACAGGGATGACCAGAGACTGCGGACAGTACAGGGATGACCAGAGATTGCGGACATAGTACAGGAGATGACCAGAGACTGCGGACACAGTACAGGGATGACCAGTGACTGCGGACAGTACAGGGATGACCAGAGACTGCGGAAAGTACAGGAGATGACCAGAGACTGCGGACACAGTACAGGGATGACCAGTGACTGCGGACAGTACAGGGATGACCAGAGACTGCGGACAGTACAGGGATGACCAGAGACTGCGGACAGTACAGGGATGACCAGAGACTGCGGACACAGTACAGGGATGACCAGAGACTGCGGACAGCACAGGGATGACCAGAGACTGCGGACAGCACAGGGATGACCAGAGACTGCGGACAGCACAGGGATGACCAGAGACTGCGGACAGCACAGGGATGACCAGAGACTGCGGACAGCACAGGGATGACCAGAGACTGCGGACAGTACAGGAGATGACCAGAGACTGCGGACACAGTACAGGGATGACCAGAGACTGTGGACACAGTACAGGAGATGACCAGAGACTGCGAACAGTACAGGAGATGACCAGAGACTGCGGACAGTACAGGGATGACCAGAGACTGCGGACACAGTACAGGGATGACCAGAGACTGCGGACAGTACAGGAGATGACCAGAGACTGCGGACAGTACAGGAGATGACCAGAGACTGCGGACACAGTACAGGAGATGACCTGAGACTGCGGACACAGTACAGGAGATGACCAGAGACTGCGGACACAGTACAGGGATGACCAGAGACTGCGGACAGTACAGGAGATGACCAGAGACTGCGGACACAGTACAGGAGATGACCAGAGACTGCGAACAGTACAGAAGATGACCAGAGACTGCGGACAGTACAGGAGATGACCAGAGACTGCGGACAGTACAGGGATGACCAGAGACTGCGGACACAGTACAGGGATGACCAGAGACTGCGGACAGTACAGGGATGACCAGAGATTGCGGACATAGTACAGGAGATGACCAGAGACTGCGGACACAGTACAGGGATGACCAGTGACTGCGGACAGTACAGGGATGACCAGAGACTGCGGAAAGTACAGGAGATGACCAGAGACTGCGGACACAGTACAGGGATGACCAGTGACTGCGGACAGTACAGGGATGACCAGAGACTGCGGACAGTACAGGGATGACCAGAGACTGCGGACAGTACAGGGATGACCAGAGACTGCGGACAGTACAGGGATGACCAGAGACTGCGGACACAGTACAGGGATGACCAGAGACTGCGGACACAGTACAGGAGATGACCAGAGACTGCGGACACAGTACAGGGATGACCAGAGACTGCGGACACAGTACAGGGATGACCAGAGACTGCGGACACAGTACAGGAGATGACCAGAGACTGCGGACAGTACAGGGATGACCAGAGACTGCGGACACAGTACAGGAGATGACCAGAGACTGCGGACACAGTACAGGGATGACCAGAGACTGCGGACACAGTACAGGGATGACCAGAGACTGCGGACAGCACAGGGATGACCAGAGACTGCGGACAGCACAGGGATGACCAGAGACTGCGGACAGCACAGGGATGACCAGAGACTGCGGACAGCACAGGGATGACCAGAGACTGCGGACAGTACAGGGATGACCAGAGACTGCGGACAGCACAGGGATGACCAGACACTGCGGACAGCACAGGGATGACCAGACACTGCGGACAGCACAGGGATGACCAGAGACTGCGGACAGCACAGGGATGACTGCTGACCTTTGGGGAGGGAGGGGGAGCGGGTACCTGAATTTGACAGGTACCCGCTCTTACTTCCGCAGAGTTTTTTTTTTTTATCTTACCTGTTCCTTTATCCAGCCGCGCGTTGTCTTCCCGGCTTCTGTAGTGTGGGCGCTCGTCGGACAGCCGGATGCCCAGTGCGCATTCGCGAGAAGCGCTGCGCTTTGTGATTGGTCCGGCGGCTTCTGGGATCTGTCATGTGTCCCAGGTACCGCCTTACCATTCACAAAGAGCACTGCTTCTTGTGCATGCGCACTTGGGACCCGGCTGTCACGCACACTACAGCCGGGAAGACAGCGCGCCGCTGGATTCTCCTGGCGTGCCCACAGATAAGGCTCGGCGTGCCGGCTGTGGCACGCGTGCCACGGGTTCGCCATCACTGCCATAGACCATGGATTAAGAATGTCCCTAGGGGACAGTTCCTTAGATTGCGACGGAATTGCACCAATGTAGAAGACTACAGAGAGCAGAGTAAAATACTGGCCCAAAGGTTTGTGGATAAAGGTTATAAGAGAGAAACAATATTAGAAGAAATTAAGAGAATAGAAGTTATAGATAGAACAACATTATTAGAAAATAAGATACAACATAAAGAAGATGAACAAGAAATATCGATAATATTACCTTATAATAAACAACATAGGGATATACAGAAAATTATATCCAAGCATTGGAACATACTGAAATTAGATAAGACCCTTAAACCTATTATTAAAGATAAACCTAGGTTTATTTACAAAAGGGCATCTAATATTCGAGATCGAGTAGTGAAAAATGTGCTAGAACCTCCCCGAAAATCGACTAGCACTTTAAGCTTTTTCAATGGGACAGGGTTTTATAGATGCGGTCGATGCTATAGCTGTAGAAGAACACATGTGAATCCAAGATGCTAACAGTCATTTACCAACCCAAAAAATGGGAAACAATATGAGATCAATCAATTTATTACATGTGATAGCAGGGGTGTAGTGTACGCCCTAAAATGCCCATGTAATTATTTATATATAGGACGTACAAAGAGAAGTCTCAGAGAACGTGTGAAAGAACATATACACAATATCAGTATAGGCTACAAATATCATCATTTATCAGTACATTTTAAACAATATCATAACCAGGACACAGAGAAAATAGAATTTTGGGGCATTACTAAACATAACTCACATTGGAGGGGAGACAATTTAGTGCGAGAAATAAGTAAAAAAGAGTCATTTTGGATCTACGAGTTGGGCAGTTTAGCACCAGGGGGGTTAAATAAGGAATTCGATTTATCGTGCTTCATAAGTGATGTTTAGATGTAAACATACTACAAGTTGATAACATCTATAAAAGGTTTTTTTTGCCTTGACCTAAGAGGATTTACGTGTTTGTGTGGTGAATGTGAGGGGAGTAATAGTTATTCACAGTGGTTGTGGCTCGTCTCCCATTTGCCACAGAAATATATATTAATATGTTTTATGTATTGTGTATCTATAGTGATACTTTAATAAAGGTAGTATATATGACAGTGGAGGGCATACATGCCGCATTTTTAGAATATAAACTACTCTTTTTGATGTATGGGTATAGGTTATTTCCGTGCTCATTCACTAAGGTGTGTCAAGTGTTTAAGTATCCATGTGGGAGATTTCGTGTTTATTTAATATTTATTATTTATTTATTTTTTCTTTAGTTTTTTTTTTTTGACATGTTAAATATAAGACATGCCTTTAAGGAGATTTTATATTATTATGAATATTTTTTAAATTCTTTCATTATATAATTTTTGAATGGATCATTTTTTATTTTTATTTTATTTTATTTTATTTACAATATATATATTTCCCTATGTGTTTATTTCCATTGATTTACTCATTTTAATATTTAATAAAAAAAATTTTATATGGATGTAGGTGGATACACACAAACATCTATATATGTTTTATATATGATGACATGCATTTTTTAGGTATAAGATTGTTTTTTTTTTTTTTTTTTTTTAATAAGCAAGTGTTGTGATCATTATATGTCAAAAAGATCGTTTGGAGTCCTGGCAAGCCGCAGAGTCATGTCACAATGTATTTCTCCGAGTTAGACAAAGCAGTAAGAGTAACAAATGTATCAATTGCCAATGATATTAAAGTAATGAAAGTGCCCCCAAAAACATGGCTGCTCCCTGCAGATATACAACAAAATGGCGCGGCCGTGTTATATAAGCCGGCAATGGAAGAGTGACTAACCTATCAAAACCCCCTGATGAAGCCACGTGACCAGTGGCGTAACGCGTAGGGGTGGGGCTGCAACGTCACTCGGAGAAAGCCGGATTGTTTGACAGACGGCGGGTGCATGACTCAACGGTTGGCGGAGGACTCGTTACATACAAATTGCCTTATATTGAAAACAGCAAATGTGAGTGAACCATTTGGAAGCAATAAAGCAGAAATTTTTAAAAAGGATAAAACACTATGTTTGGTAATTTGTCCCCACATATGGAGAAACGCATGGAGAGGAGAGCATAAGGGGATTGGAATTTTCGTAAGGAGTGATTAATCCCGGAAGGGTTAATCAATGGTAAAGGATATCCACATTCCATAATCTATAAAGGAGAAATCTCATCTAAGCAGGTTCCATAGGAGGTGAACCACAAGCGCATATAGCCTAATTGCAGGCAGATAAGGAGGTGAGCTCACATCTGCACTAATTAGAGGATTCACAAAAAGTCACCGATTCAAGATTAAATCAAGCACAGAGTCACTGTATTATAAGGACATTATTATATATATTTTTCACACATTTATTAATTTGTAGTACACATATATATATTTTTTTGATATTATATATATATATATTTTTTATCATATATATTTTTATAATTTTTTCTTCTTTTTTTCACTAATCATGGTGTATTATTGATTTGTTATCACGTTTATGCTATAACATCATGTACTTTTGAAGAGTGTAATAGTATTCACATTTAGTTATTTTTCATATAAGTGATTATTATATTAAGATTTTTTAAGTAATTGTATACACATGTGCTTTTTCATATATTTTTCATATATATTTTTTTGTGAATTAGACTATTTGATCATACATTATTAATTTTGGGTGTTATTAAGGGACAAGTGGTACAGAAGAGATATTTATTAATAGGAGCGCAACACAATATGGAAAATTAATTTTATGTACACAGTGGTAGTTGTGTGTTGGGTGTGTGCAATCCAGATATACTTGAGACATACAGTGTCCATATTGGCGTCTTGGGGGGTAGTTATTTGGTGGATACAACTTGGCTCGCAAGTCATATAGATATCGGCTCATAGTGATTAGTAATTTGTGTTCCCAAAAAATTGAACAGGTGGACCTAATAATGTGGCCGGTGAGTGTATGTTCAAAATACTACACCATCTAAAGTATGCAACTTCCTGTGTCACCACAAGAAAAAAATGAGATAATTAAGGTCCCTGAATAATCTAGACATGTTTGAAAATGACACCGTTTTGTAGTAAAAAAATTCTTCCAATATTTTTTATGTCTATCTTTTTTTTTTTTAACTGGGTGAGGGGTTCCAGAAAAGTGAGATAGATGGACCCTGCATTAAATGCCTAAAACATATCTAAAGTCAATTGATGACATTGAGATCATGAGTCCACCAATCTGAGCACCCTTATAAATAGTGTTGGGCTAGATGTTCAAGTCGAATACAAGTTTGACTCGAAGATCGGCCATTTGTGTGTTTGAACACACAAATGGTTAGGGACGTTCGGGGGGCTATATGCCCACTGCGCCCCACGATACACTGCACCTTGACAGTGCATTGTGATTGGCCAAAGCAATGCACCTGACCATAGTGTATGATGACATCACAAGGGGGCAGGGGTGACCCCACTCCCTTGTGATGTCATCGCAGTATTTATGAAATGTCATCCCGGCGCAGCTGTCAGACAGCTGGGAGCCAGCGTCAAGAGAGGAACATTTTTTTTTTTTCGGGTCCGCAGTGGTGGCAGGCATCATGGTTGACATTGGATCTCCTTCAGGGGACAATTTGTTAAATTTTTATTTTAAATAAAGGCCTTTTTAGAGACCGTATACTGTCATTTTTTACAGTACGATTTTTTGTTCTTTGTGAATGAGTAGCGGTACCATGTACCCTATACTCATTCATATGAGGGGGCCCAGATTCCGATAATCACCCCCGCACGCAGACCCCCACAACCACTGGCCACGGTTGTGTGGAATAGGCCCTTGTCCCCATGAACATGGGGACAAGGTGGCTTTGGGGGGAGCACTGCCCCTAAGCACCCCCCCAAGTTGAGGGCATATGGCCTGGTATGGTCAGGTGAGGGGGGCATTCGCTCAACTCCTCCCTTCCTGACCTACAGGGCTGCATGCTCGGATAAGGGTCTGGTATGGATTTTGGGGGGAGGGGGACCCCCACACCATTTTTTTTTAAATATTGGCAGAACCGAAGAGCTTGGCATGGATGGGAAGGACTACATGCACTTTTAAAACAAAAAATGTAATTTCCGGGCAATGCCGGCCATTCTTTTTACATTCATCTGTCAGCGGGGAATCCCGCTGACAGCCGAAACATTAAAGAATGTGTTTAGCAGCTGTGCGGTATCCTATCACATACTCAGATGCAGTAAAACACTGCTTAGTGAGTTGTCCCCTCTGTTCCAAGTTTGCGACCAAACTTTCGTTAGGATTGAATGTTTAACCGTGAACCGAACAGGGGGGGTGTTCAGCCCATCACTACTTATAAACTATTATATAACTGCTTTTAAACATTTTTGTGGACCCCTGGCCATCACAGCTCTCATTATATGGGGTATAGTGTGCAGACACTCCTCCATATTCTTGACTTGAGGTATTTCCAGAGAAGGGCCCCGTTAATACTACAACATACTAAGATATTTTAGACAATTGTGTGCTTGAAACTGTGGGAGTAATTCACAAAGTTAGTTCTTCATCGTGTATTCAGACTTGGTAGTCAGCCCCGTTTTTATTCTTTGATTTATTTTTCTAGGACAGGAGAGGGTTATAATGGTGATTGATGATCTGGGGGACAGCAGTGATCAGATGAAGTCCCGGATAGAAAAGGAACAGCCCAGTATATTTAGATTGGCCAAGGATCTATTTTTGTTCAGTAAAGAAGAGAAGGCATCAGAACATGTGACCTGTCTCCCAACCTTTCAGAAGAAGATGAGGAAATTAAATGCCATGATGTCCAATGAAGACCTGGGTGAGATAATTATGCCACTGAAGTCACACTGTGACATCATTCTGAGAGCATTTATTGTTAAAAAAATGTTGGTGTCACAGATGGAACACAAGGAAGACTTATTGGGATTCAAAGTACAAAATGTATACATTGTCTTATAATCACCTGATAACCAAGAGAAGCAACCAATCAGACGTCATCTTTACTTAATCTGACTGCTCTAAACAGGCTAACCCTGAAATGTGATTGCTGTAGCTTACTGCTTTCCACCAAATACCACCGACTTTCACACTCACTTATTAATTATATCAAAAGGTTGTGGCTGATATTCTTTCATTAAGAAATATATTTTTGGTGTTCAAATAAAAATAATATTCCATTCATAATAATAACAACAAAACCAGTGATCATCCAAGAAAACCCACACACTGATGACATCACACTGGCTTGTGGTAGTCCCCACCTGTGGCCAGTCCCTTTGATGTGTTTTACCCCTATTGGACCTAAAGCTGTAATCCAATTTGGTGGAATAAGCATCAGTGGAGTAACAACATCAGTGTGTGGGCTTTTTTGGCTGATTGCTGTAGATGTAGAGCGTAGACAGTCTCTTAGGCCAGGTTCACATATGTGCCGCAAATTTTGTGGGCATGAGAGCCGAGTCATTTGAATGAAGAAGTCCCCGCACTTCTTTGAAAATCACAGCCCGCATGGGAACTGAGGTTCCCAGTATGGTTGCGATTTCCAGTGAGGGCAGCATGCCATTTGAAATAATGGCACCCTCCCGTGGGTCCTGCATTCCTCTGTATGGGAGGTGCAGCTGCAGGTATTTGTGCGGGTCTCGCAGCAGCACCACCTACACAGATGTGAACCAAGCCTTAAGGTCAAGCACCTGATTTACCAGTGGATCAGGGAGGCGACCTGTGGATTTGAAGGGCACAGGTATTGCAGATCTTATACTGTACTAATAACAATCATTAGAAATGGCAAAACTAATACACTTAGTTCATATTCCAATGATTGAGATCTTTGCCAGATATTAGAAGTCAGCAAGTTCTAGCCTATATACTAGAACCAGCTATGATCCACTCCACTGTTGTCAACATCAGGAAACCCTTTCTGAGAAATGCCATATAGTCATCTCCGCAGTACCTATAGTCATGGAGTGGCTGAAAAAGAGGTTGATGGAGTTTGGCATTACCAAGATGTAACAAAGGGATGAAAAAAAAAGGTGGAAACAATCATGGGCTTTTATTTTGGAGGCGGCCTCACTTGGCTCCTATGCTGAGTTTAGCAAGCTGGCATACCATGGAACATCTTCCAGCTCTGCTATCACAGTCCCAATTAGAATGACGCTTCACTTCTTGGCACAAGCTAGGGCCCGCTATCTCTCTCCTGGTGTTCATTCCCCCCATACTCCGCTGTGGGGTAAGCCAACAATCCCATACTTGGTTTCCATACTGGACCCAGTCTTATGTTCTGATTTTGCTCCAAGTTACAACCGTACTGTCAAGGAGTGGTGAATATTATCAATGCTCTCAATATACTGTTTTTACCTAGGGACCCGTTCATTTTACTGCTAGATCCATCAAACAATTTATTTAAAACAACTGACAGGTACTTACAGAGGTCAAAGAAAATACAGCTTTCCACAGCATATACTAATACCTCACCGCTGACCACACAATGAGCACGCTGATGTCACAACTTTTACACTATGTGTGGTCTCTGCTCTCCTCAAATGCGGGCTGATATGACATGCTGATCCTTGGAATCACTGAAACCGGAAGTTGATGTCCTACTATTGCCATTGATGAATGTCTGTTAATTACATGCCTGGCTGGTCTCTGGGGTAGAGATCTTTCATATTTGGTATGAGGACAACCTTATTTGTAGTGAAGGGCACGAGTATCTTGGTCGTCTCTTCAAAATACATTCACAGAGTCGGTGGATAGTTGAAAGCAATCTACACATCATCTCCTTTACATCATTATCCACACATTATCATCCACACATCATCTCCAACACATCATCATCCACACATCTTCTCCCACACATCATCATCCACACATCATCTCCCACACATCATCATCCACACATCATCTCCCACACATCATCTCCCACACATTATCATCCACACATCATCTCCCACACATTATCATCCACACATCATCTCCCACACATTATCATCCACACATCATCTCCCACACATTATCATCCACACATCATCTCCCACACATTATCATCCACACATTATCTCCCACACATCATCTCCACACATTATCATCCACACATCATCTCCCACACATTATCATCCAAACATCATCTCCCACACATTATCATCCAAACATCATCTCCCACACATTATCATCCACACATCATCTCCCACACATTATCATCCACACATCATCTCCCACACATTATCATCCACACATCATCTCCCACACATTATCATCCACACATCAACATACTATTCTCACATTCAGATATTAGACTCCTCAGAAAAGGGTGTTAACAACAATATCTTTGTATTTCTAATGTAATGGTTGGGGGATGTTTAGCTTAAGTGTAATGCTCACCAATGAGTACAGTCTATGGTTTAAGGACTTGTTGGCTCACATTTATTTAACCCCTTGCCCTCCAGAGGATTCCCCCCCCCCCCTTCCTGACCGGCCATTTGTTGTGTTACGGCGCTGCGTTATTTTAACTGACAATTGCACGGTCATGCAGTGCTGCACCCAAATGAAATTTGCATCCTTTTTTCCCACAAATTGAGTTTTCTTTCAGTGGTATTTGATCGCCTGTGCGTTTTTTTTTTTTTGCGCTGTAAAAAAAAAAAGACCAACAATTTTGAAATAAAAACAATATTTTTGACTTTTTGCTATTAACCACCTTCCAGCCGCCATATAGTACAATGACGGGCGCAAGGTGGTTCTCTCGTTCTGATAGGATGTCATATGACGTCCTTCCATTCTCACTGCGCATGCGCGGCGATCGCCGGTCCGCTGTGCCCCTCGGACTCAGCGGATCACGGAAAGAGCCAAAGATGTCGGCTCGGTCATGTGATCAGCTGTGTCCAATCACAGCTGATCACATGTAAACACGGAAATGCCAGTTATCGGCATTTCTCTCCTCTCGAGCTGTCACGCAGACAGAGGAGAGCAATCGGCTTTCTGCGGCGGGGACATGATGATCAGTGTGGCCCCAGAAGTGCCACCTGTCAGTGTCCATCAGTGCCTTGTGTCAGTGCTCATCAGTGCCACGTGCCAGTGCCCATCAGTGCCACATACCAGTGCATACCAGTGCACATCAATGCCACATATCAGTGCCCATCTGAGCTGCCTTTGAATGTCACCCATCAGTGCCAATCAGTGCCACCTATCAGTGCTGCCAATCAGTGACACCTATCAGTGCCAGTCAGTGGTGCTTATCAGTGCCTGTTAGTGCAGCCTATCAGTGCCAGACAGTGCCGCCTAACAGTGCCAGTCAGTGCCGCCTAACAGTGCTGCCTATCAGTGCCGCCTATCAGTGCCATATATCAGTGGCATGTGTCAGTGCTGCCTTTCAGTGCCCATCAGTGATGCCTGTCAATGCCCATCAGTGCAACCTACCAGTGCCTCCTCATCAGTGCCCATCAGTGCCACCTAGCAGTGTCCATCAGTGCAGCCTATCAGTGCCCATCACTGCAGCCTCATTAGTGCACATCAGTGAAGGAGAATAAATCACTTATTTACAAAATTTTATAACAAAAACTAAGAAAAAACTTTTTTTTTCAAAATTTTCAGTGGTTTTTGGTTTGTTTAAGAAAAAATAAAAATCCCAGAGGTGATTAAATACCATCAAAAGAAAGCTCTATCTGTCACAAAAAAATGATAAAAATGTCATATGGGTACAGTGTTGCATGACCGCGCAATTGTCATTCAAAGTGCGACAGTGCTGAAAGCTGGAAATTGGCCTGGGCAGGAAGGGGGTGAAAGTGCCCGGTAGGCGAGGGGTTAAACATATCCAGTAAAAAAATGTAAAATATCAAATTTCGTCACAAATTTAGGCCAAAATGTATTCTGCTCCGTTTCTCCACTAAAAAAAATCCCAATACATGTAAATTAATTGGGTTACGTGAAAGTTATAGTGTCTACAAATGGCGGTATAGATACTGGGATTTTTTTTAAATTTTATTTTTACTAGGTGGCGATCAGAGACTTATAGCAGGACTGTGGCGGCATTCTGACACTGGGGGGAAACTGACTTGGTGTCACTGACATCCCCAGTGACACCAATACAGTGATCAGTGCTAATAAATACCACTGACACTCTACTAATGACACTGGGCAGAGAGGATATCAAAGGGTTAACTGTGTGCTGGGAGTGTTTTGCTTGGGGGCGGTGTGAGTATGCTTCACTGTACTCACACTGCTCTGGATGGCTGTGCTGTGCAGTGTGCCCGAGCTGACAGGCAGGAGAACTGTTAGCGAACAAAACAATCCTTCTCCCCGTTGGAGATCTTCAGAAATCGCCGGGTGCCAGTGAGTAATTACCGGCCAGGACCCAGTGATTGACAGAAACGGCGGTGTAGGTAGGGCGCACGTACCGCCTACCAGGAGATGCAAAATCAAGTATCTATACATGGTTTTGTGCACCTGTGCTGCCCTGTAGCAGTATTTGTGCTATAGGGGGTCGGGAAGCGGTTAAACATAAAGAAAAGTCCAGCAAAACAAACCGCTTCCTTCACAGGGTTTCCACCATCAACACAAAATTAAATAATATTTAGTCTTCTCATTCTCTCTAGCAGCTCTGCTGCTCCCACCTTCTGTCTTGATCCTCCTGACCATCTACTACACTACACTCCTGTGATCCTTAAAAGAGCTTTGGCTGGACTTCTCCTTTAAAAATTGCACTTTCATGGACTTGGCTGTGATAGATCCCCATTTCTGACACTGTTATTAGGAAATGCCTCCAATGTTCAGCTGGAAACAGATTATTACACGGGCTCTCACATAACACACACAGCTTTCTCTGGCTGTTAAACATTAAGGACACCAAGTACCTCCTGTGCTCAGAAATCCGGATCAGGCAAATCTGGACACATCTTCATCGGCATGATAGATCCATCAAATATTATTATTAATAAAGTATTTATATAGCGCCAACAGTTCGCTCAGCGCTTTACATTATAATGGGAGACAATACACGAGACAGTACAGTAACAATGCAATTCGATACGTGAGAGGTTTGAGGGCCCTGCTCCTTGGAGCTCACAATCTAGGAGGGGGTCAGGGCTCCAGGTATGACCAGAGGTGTGTGGACCGACACAGGGAAACACAGACTTCAGGTATAGTATAAAACAATACAATTTATTAAGGGCTAAACAATACATAAACACACTGTAAACAAAACCAAACCTCCAACAGATAACAATATGTACAACACCAAACATAGTCAGGCAGGCCGGGTCGGTAGCTAATGGGCAGACAAGGTACAAGGAACAGGCAGGAGAGTGGTCAGGAGTAGCCGAGGTCAGTACAGGCAGAGTTCATGCAGAGTCAGGATCAAAGCAGAGAGTCAAGCAGGCAGGATACAGGATCAGGATACAGGGCACAAGGGAGCAATACACCAAGGCACTGACTGCAGGCCTGGCCATTCCTTAAATACACCTCCTGCAATCAGCCTCAGGTGATGGCTTGATTGCAGGAGTAAGCTTCTGGCTGCTGAGAGCACCCGCTGGCCAGCCCTGGTACTGCAGCCCACAAGGCAGGCGAGTACCACCACCATTGGCGAGTCCATTCCTGGCAGAGGGAGGGGATATTGGTACAGGAGGAAATAGCTGTGGGGGATGGAATGGTAGGCAGAGTGGAGGAGATCAGCAATTAGATGAGGGCGGGGTAGGCTTCCCTGAAGAGATGGGTCTTCAGGGTGCATCTAAAGGAGAAGAGAGTAGGTGATAGTCTGATGGATTGGGGCAGGGAGTTCCAGAGGATGGGGGAAGTCTTGGAGGCGGGCATGGGAGGAGGAGACCAAGGAACTAGAGAGTAGGAGGTCTTGTGAGGAGCGGAGAGTACGTGTTGGGTGGTATTTGGATATCAGGTCGGTGATGTAGTTTGGGGAAGTGTTATGAACAGCTTTGTACGTGCTTATTTTTTTGCTTCTATAGGGTTATTACAAACATTATATAAAATCGAGCGCATATATATATATATACGTTTATTTTTATCTATCCATTACCTCATACATCTGAGCAGCAAATTTTATTACAAAAATTTTGTTCAAACGGTGTCTTCCTGATTTATGTCTACTGCAATCAGATGAAGACATTGGTTTTATATATACTGGAATATCCCAAAAAGGTGGTCCATGTATATACCGTATACAAAAGTATACAAAGTTACAGGGGCTGGAAGAAGTTTATATCGTACCACAATTTGAATTTCAGACCTTTATATATATATAAAAAAAAGGGTCAATTTATTGAAATGATTATTAACTTACCAAAAAAAGAAGTTTTGTTTACTTCACTTCGGGCAAAACTTTTTTTTTTTTATTCCGTTGCTCATGACTGAGTATTAAAAGTGAAAATAACTTCACCCTGTTCACTATCATCCCTTTTGATCTGAATGTATTGAAGTGTTTGTAAACCCTGACATATCCCCAGTGAAGTGACTGGCCTCAGGTCATACACAGAGATGAAACAAATCATCCTACATACGTTGTACCTGTTTATCTGCAGTCTTCTCTTCTCTGCATCTGTTCAAAGTGCTGAATTGATAAAGTTTGTCTGAGAGTTGAGAAAACAGGAGGTGGGGAGCTGAAGTTACACTCTGCAGAGCTCAGCGAGGAGAGCTCTGAGAGATGATTGCAGGGAAAGGACATACCCAGGGGCGGACTGACAACTCATGGGCCCCCCCCAGGCAATAGGGGATCATGGGGCCCCTGTGTCCTTGCCCAAACTCAAAAAAGCCTATGAAAAAGGTACCAGGGGCATCTCATGGGGCCCTCTACTGACCCCGGGCCCTCGGGCAGTGCCTGAGTTTCCAAATGGTCAGTCCGCCCCTGGACATACCCCCCTTCACATAGCTCACAGGAATAGATCTACGAATGCCAATCTCTTGGAGCTCCCTCCCCTGTCACCATTTTTCTCTTGGTGTCAGGAAAACCTGTTAGCAGAGATTCATGATGATAGCAAAGGAACAAAGCAGCAGAAAAAAGTGATCTTAATTGAGACAAGTACACACTATAGAGGTATATGCTTTGTTCACATTTCATGTCTGAGGTTTACAACCATTTTAAAGTGGATCACCCAGGCATCCAGGGAACTCCAGAATGATCCGCTACAGGAAGGATTTCGACAATTAAGCCCAACTATGAGTGAAACATATCAGTGAGAAGTTCCCCAAATGAAGTTCTCTGTTGTATTGTGTTCTGTTCATTCAATTTGTTTTCTATCTTTGGAACAATCTGGTGTGCAGCAGATCTCCTTTTGTGAGGTGGATCTTCTTTGGAGCTAGGACAAGCTTCTTCTGGCATCAGCAGCCAGTGCTCTGCTGAACAGAATATTTTGGAGCTGTAGAGTTTTGTTTCTTTTCTGCAACTCCAGAATGACGATTTATGCCCTCCATCGTTCTCTCAGCAGAGGTTTCCTGTAATAAAGCATCTGCCAGAAAGAGATATCAATAATAATAACACATGAACAATTATTTTGACAGTAATAATAATTAATTTTGTTTTATATCCATGGTCGGTCTACCTTACAGCAGTAATTTATTGTGTATTTGCAGCATATGATGAATTTAACATCAGTTGATAAGTTGGTAAGATGCCTATTTTTCCTTCAGGTGAGCAGTCAGCACATTCAATCCAACGTACCAGTGAGGGGAAGAAAACTTCAACCAAAGAGCAGAGATATGAGGATGGCCAAACTGTGGAAGTCTCCAATACAAAGCTATGTAAAAATGCTGCATCACATCACGTTCAGGGTTGGTTCCTTGCAAATTTAACTACATTTCTAATCCCTCTGTTTAACCAAAAAAGAACAGCATAAGTTTTAGAAATGCCTCCACTGGTGTTTAGCCTGATCTGGATCCAGATAGGTTTGGATGTGTCAGAGACGAGGGCAAACTCTTCTTTCGGGAAGGTAGGAGGATCATGGAAGTTGAAACTAATCTATACAGACATGTGCTGGGTAGAATCTGGATGACTATTAAACGGTTCAACTGGTTCCCACCATCATTTCCACCCTGGCATGCGTATTGCTAAATACCTTAAGTACAGTGAAGGAAATGCATATTTGCTCCCCTGCTGATGTTGAATGTTCGCCCCTCACAAAGAAATGATCGGTCTAAAAATGGAATGTTCGGTGTATTGTAACACTGAGAGACAGAATAGCAACAACAAATTCTAAAGAAATGCCTCTAACAAATGATGACTGATTTGCATGTTCATGAGGAAAATAAGTATTTGATCCCCTTCACAAAACATGACTTAGTACTTGGTCTTAAATCCCTTGCTGGCAATCACAGAGGTCAGACGTTTCCTGGAGTTGGCCCCCAGGTTTGCACACATCTCAGGAGGGATTTTGGCCCACTCGTCTTGGCAGATCCTCTCCAAGTCATTAAGGTTTGATGGCTGACGTCTGGAAACTCGAACTTTCAGCTCCCTCCACAGATTTTCAATCGGATTAAGGTCTGGAGACCTTAATGTGCTTCTTCTTGAGCCATTCCTTTGTTTTGGGTCATTGTCATGCTGGAACAAGCTTCCACATCCATTTTCATTGCCCTGGCTGAGGGAAGAAGGTTCTCACCCAAACTTTGATGGTACATTGCCCCGTCCATCGTCCCTTTGATGCGGTGCAGTTGTCCTGTCCCCTTAGCAAAAAAACACCCCAAAAGCAGAATGTTTCCACCACCATGTTTGACAGTTGGGATGGTGTTCTTGGGGTCATAGGCAGCATTCCTTCTCCTCCAAACACGGCGAGTTGAGTTGATGCCAAAGAGCTCGATTTTGGTCTCATCTGACCACAACACTTCCCACCAGTCCTCCTCTGCATCATTCAGATGTTCAGTGGCAGACTTCAGACGGGCCTGGACATGTGCTTTTTTGAGCAGAGGGACCTTGCGGGCACTGTAGGATTTCAGTCCTTGTCGGCGTAGTGTGTTACCAATTGTTTTCTTGGTGACTGTGGTCCCAGCTGCCTGGAGATCATTGACTAGATCCTCACATGTAGTTCTGGGATGATTCCTCACTGTTCTCATGATCATTGACACTCCACGAGGTGAGATCTTGCATGGTGCACCAGACCTAGGGAGACTGACACTTGTTTTGTGTTTCTTCCATTTGTGAATGATTGCACCAACTGTTGTCACCTTCTCACCAAGCTGCTTGGCCATAGTTTGGTAGTTCAGACCAGCCTTGTGTAGGTCTACAATCTTGACATCCTTGGACAGCTCTTTGGTCTTTGCCATGGTGGAGAGTTTGGAATCTGATGGTTTGATTGCTCCTGTGGACAGGTGTCTTTTATACAGGTAACACAATGAGATTTGCAGCACTACCTTTAAGAGACTGCTTCTAATCTCAGCTTGTTACCTGTATGAAAGACACCTGGTAGCCAGAAATCCTGCTGAATGATAGGGGATCAAATCCTTCTTTCCCTCATGAACATGCAGATCCGTCATCATTTGTTAGACGCATTTCTGCTGAATTTGTTGTTGTATTCTGTCTCTCAGTGTTACACCGAACATTCCATTGTTAGACCGATCGTTTCTGTGTGAGGGGCGAACATTCCATTGTTAGACCGATCATTTCTGTGTGAGGGGCGAACATTCCATTGTTAGACCGATCATTTCTGTGTGAGGGGCGAACATTCAACATCAGCCGGGGATCAAATACGCATTTCCTTCACTGTACATGTTCAGTTAAAACTTTTTCATTTTGTTTTGGATAAAGCAGGAAAGGGTTGTCACCTGGGTCACAGTTGGAAGATGTAATCTCTCCTACTTGGTAACAACTGTAACATTTTGAATTTCCCATCACTTCATCTGTTAGAGACAATAGTCACCAGGACAAATGGAGAGAGTGAATCTTCCCAGCAAGGGCACAACAAAAAAGACCAGATATACCAGTCAGGGGTTGTTACCCACTCCACCCAAAACTAAATGAAAAGATAAAACTTGTGCATATACATACACTTTAAAATAACCTTGCGATGAACCACTTTGGCTCTCATACCTTTATACCCATTATGGACCAGAGATATTTTTTCATTTCCACAACAGACCTGTTTATTTGGGGGAAACACTGCTATTACTTTACGGCAACAAAGCAATACATACTTTGTTTTGGGGGGAAAACTAGGCTTTCTTTCAGAAATATTATCTTGCAGAAATTATTTTATTTTCTATGTATCCTATAGGCCAGTGGTCTCCAAACTGCGGCCCGGGGGCCAGATGCAGCCATTTGATTGCCTTTATCTGGTCCTTGGGGCACTATTCCTCCCACTGATATGAGGCACCATTCCTTCCACTAACACCAACATTGGGACATAATTCCTCCCACTGATATAACCTACAGAACACTATCACTTCCACTAATACTAACGATGGGGCACTTTTCCCCCACTGGCAATATCATTGGGGTACTATTCCTGCCACTGACATCAACAATGGGGCATAATTCCATCCACTGATATAAATTATAGAGTGCTATTATTCCTGCTGACGCTAAAGATGGGGCACTTTCCCTCCCACTGATACCATTGATGGTGTACTACTTCATCCACTGACACCAATGCTGGAGAACCAGTCCTTCCCTGACACCAATGTTTGGGCACTGACCCTTCCACTGACACCAGTATTGGGGCAAATTTTCTTTCATTGATGCCAGTGTTGGAGAACTATTCACCCCACTGATACCAATAATAGGGTGCTATTCCTTATACTGACACCAATGAAAGGGCACTATTCCTCCCACTGACACCAATGATGCGGCACTATTCCTCCCACTGACACCAATGATGGGGCACTATTCCTCCCACTGACACCAATGATGGGACACTATTCCTCCCACTGACATCAATGATGGGGCACTATTCCTTCCACTGACACCAATGATGGGGCACTATTCCTCCCACTGACACCAATGATGGGCACTATTCCTCCCACTGATACCAATGATGGGCACTATTCCTCCCACTGACACCAATGATGGGGCACTATTCCTCTCACTGACACCAATGATGGGGCACTATTCCTCCCACTGACACCAATAATAGGGTGCTATTCCTCCCACTGACACCAATAATAGGGTGCTATTCCTCCCACTGACACCAATGATTGGGCACTATTCCTCCCACTGACACCAATGATGGGGCACTATTCCTCCCACTGACACCAATAATAGGGTGCTATTCCTCCCACTGACACCAATAATAGGGTGCTATTCCTCCCACTGACACCAATAATAGGGTGCTATTCCTCCCACTGACACCAATGATTGGGCACTATTCCTCCCACTGATACCAATGATGGGGCACTATTCCTCCCACTGATACCAATGATGGGGCACTATTCCTCCCACTGATACCAATGATGGGGCACTATTCCTCCCACTGACACCAATGATTGGGCACTATTTCAGCTACATTTTCCACTCCCACTGGTTACAGTCTGGCCCCCCTAAAGTCAGAAGACCAGAAAACTGGCTCTTTGTTCAGACAGTTTGGAGACCCCTGTTATAGACAAAAAGACATCAAAATGAAATTTTCTTTTATCAGTTTTAGTAAAAAAAATATGATAGTTCTAGTTCTGTCCTCTATAGGTGACACTAAAATTATGTTTATGGTGCAAAGCACAGCAGAGGAGTTTCCCCGTTCCTTTGGTATGTGACCAGAGCAATTTCCACTATAGACCTGTTCATTTGGGGAAAACTGTGTCATTTAAGACAATAAAGTAATACATATGTTGTGTTTTAGGGGATAAAATAGGATTTCTTTCATCAATGTCATCTTGCAGAAATTAGACAAAAAAGCATAAAAAGGGGGGGGGGGGGGTTACCACTTTTATATTTATATTATCAGTGTAATTAACAAAAATAGTTTTACTGTAAATAACCGTATACAATTTGATTTATAATTTGCTCTGTTCAAAATATCAATCAAATGATGTTTATGGTTTAAAGCATGACAAAGGAGTTTGTGCATTCTCTTGTTAGGTGACATTAACCTCTTCCCGTCCGCCCTACAGCAGAAGTATTGCTACAGGGGGTGGCACGGGTGCTGAAAATCATGCATATATATGTGACTTTGCATTTCCGGGTAGGGGGGGTGCGCCGTGCCGTCATTCATGGCTGCAGCTATCAATCACCGGGTCCTGGCCAGTGATTACTTGCTGGTACCTGGTGAAACAGTTCTCCTCCCTGTCAGCTCCAGCACACTGCTTTGCATGGCTCTGCATAGCAGTGCGCTTACAGCGAAGCACTAATGCACTAGTAAAACAGCACACAGTTCACCCTTTGATCGCCCCTCATGTAAACCCCTTCCTGCCCAGTGTCATTAGTACAGTGTCAGTTCCCTCCAGTGTCAGAATGCCCACCACAGTCCTGCTATAAGTCACTGATCACCGCCATTACTAGTAAAAATTCAGTCCAATATCTGTCTGCGCTGGGATTTAGATGTAGACTTCCATATGTTCTGATTTTGCTCCAAGTTACAACCGTACTGGCAAGGAGTGGTGAATATTATCCATGCTCTCAATATACTTTTTTACCTAGGGACCCGTTCATTTTACTGCTAGATCCATCAAACAATTTATTTAAAACAACTGACAGGTACTTACAGAGGTCAAAGAAAATACAGCTTTCCACAGCATATACTAATACCTCACCGCTGACCACACAATGAGCACGCTGATGTCACAACTTTTACACTGTGTGGTCTCTGCTCTCCTCAAATGCGGCCTGATATGACATGCTGATCCTTGGAATCACTGAAACCGGAAGTTGGTGTCCTACTATTGCCATTGATGAATGTCTGGAAATCTGTTAATTACATGCCTGGCTGGTCTCTGGGGTAGAGATCTTTCATATTTGGTATGAGGACAACCTTATTTGTGGTGAATGGTACGAGTATCTTGGTCGTCTCTTCAAAATACATTCACAGAGTCGGTGGATAGTTGAAAGTAATCTACACATCATCTCCTTTACATCATCTCCCACACATCATCATCCACACTTCATCTCCCACACATTATCATCCACACATCATCTCCTTTACATCATCTCCTTTACATCATCATCCACACATCATCTCCCACACATTATCATCCACACATCATCTCCCACACATTATCATCCACACATCATCTCCTTTACATCATCATCCACACATCATCTCCTACACATTATCATCCACACATTATCATCCACACATTATCATCCACACATTATCATCCACACATCATCTCCTACACATCATCATCCACACATCATCATCCACACATCATCTCCTACACATTATCATCCACACATCATCATCCACACATCATCATCCACACATTATCATCCACACATCATCATCCACACTTCATCTCCCACACATTATCATCCACACATCATCTCCCACACATTATCATCCACACATCATCTCCTTTACATCATCATCCACACATCATCTCCCACACATTATCATCCACACATCATCTCCTACACATTATCATCCACACATCATCATCCACACATCATCATCCACACATGATCTCCCACACATGATCATCCACACATCATCATCCACACATCATCTCCTACACATCATCATCCACACATCATCATCCACACATCATCTCCTACACATTATCATCCACACATCATCATCCACACATCATCATCCACACATTATCATCCACACATCATCATCCACACTTCATCTCCCACACATTATCATCCACACATCATCTCCCACACATTATCATCCACACATCATCTCCTTTACATCATCATCCACACATCATCTCCCACACATTATCATCCACACATCATCTCCTACACATTATCATCCACACATCATCATCCACACATCATCATCCACACATGATCTCCCACACATCATCATCCACACATCATCATCCACACATGATCTCCCACACATTATCATCCACACATTATCATCCACACATCATCTCCCACACATTATCATCCACACATTATCATCCACACATCATCTCCCACACATTATCATCCACACATTATCATCCACACATTATCATCCACACATCATCTCCCACACATTATCATCCACACATCATCTCCCACACATTATCATCCACACATCATCTCCCACACATTATCATCCACACATCATCATCCACACATCATCTCCCACACATTATCATCCACACATTATCATCCACACATCATCTCCCACACATTATCATCCACACATCATCTCCCACACATTATCATCCACACATCATCTCCCACACATTATCATCCACACATCAACATACTATTCATCAACATCCTTTTTTTCCCACAAATTGAGTTTTCTTTCAGTGGTATTTGATCGCCTGTGCGTTTTTGTTTTTGTTTTTTTGCACTGTAAAAAAAAAGACCAACAATTTTGAAATAAAACAATATTTTTGACTTTTTGCTATTAACCACCTTCCAGCCGCCATATAGTAAAATGACGGGCGCAAGGTGGTTCTCTCGTTCTGATAGGATGGCATATGACGTCCTTCCATTCTCACCGCGCATGCGCGGCTCAGGGAGCGAGCAGCGCGGCGATTGCCGGTCTTCTGTGCCCCTCGGACACAGCGGATCACGGAAAGAGCCAAAGATGTCGGCTCGGTCATGTGATCAGCTGTGTTCAATCACAGCTGATCACATATAAACAGGGAAATGCTGGTTATCGGCATTTCTCTCCTCTCGAGCTGTCACGCAGACAGAGGAGAGGAGAGCTGGTAATCGGCTTTCTGCAGCGCGGACATGATGATCAGTGTGCCCTGATGATCAGTGTGGCCCCAGAAGTGCAACCTGTCAGTGTCCATCAGTGCCTTGTGTCAGTGCTCATCAGTGCCACAAGCCAGTGCCCATCAGTGCCACATCAATGCCACATATCAGTGCATATCAGTGCACATCAATGCCACATATCAGTACCTACCAGTGTACATCAATGCCACATATCAGTGCATACCAGTGCACATCAATGCCACATATCAGTGCCCATCTGAGCTGCCTTTCAATGTCACCCATCAGTGCCACCTATCAGTGCTGCTAATCAGTGCCACCTATCAGTGCCAGTCAGTGGTGCTTATCAGTGCCTGTCAGTGCCGCCTAACAGTGCCAATCAGTGCCGCCTATCAGTGCCATATATCAGTGTCATGTATCAGTGCTGCCTTTCAGTGCCCATCAGTGATGCCTGTCAATGCCCATCAGTGCAACCTACCAGTGCCTCCTCATCAGTGCCCATAGTGCCACCTATCAGTGCGTCTAAAGGAGAAGAGAGTAGGTGATAGTCTGATGGATTGGGGCAGGGAGTTCCAGAGGATGGGGGAAGCCCTGGAGACGGGCATGGGAGGAGGAGACCAAGGAACTAGAGAGTAGGAGGTCTTGTGAGGAGCGCAGACTACGTGTTGGGTGGTATTTGGATATCAGGTCGGTGATGTAGTTTGGGGCAGCGTTATGAACAGCTTTGTACGTGCTTATTTTTTTGCTTCTATAGAGTTATTACAAACATTGTTCAAACGGTGTCTTCCTGATTTATGTCTACTGCAATCAGATGAAGACATTGGTTTTATATATACTGGAATATCCCAAAAAGGTGGTCCATGTATATACCGTATACAAAACTATACAAAGTTACAGGGGCTGGAAGAAGTTTATATCGTACCACAATATGAATTTCAGACCTTTATATATATATTAAAAAAAGGGTCAATTTATTGAAATGATTATTAACTTACCAAAAAAAGAAGTTTTGTTTACTTCACTTCGGGCAAAACTTTTTTTTTTTTATTCCGTTGCTCATGACTGAGTATTAAAAGTGAAAATAACTTCACCCTATTCACTATCATCCCTTTTGATCTGAATGTATTGAAGTGTTTGTAAACCCTGACATATCCCCAGTGAAGTGACTGGCCTCAGGTCATACACAGAGATGAAACAAATCATCCTACATACGTTGTACCTGTTTATCTGCTGTCTTCTCTTCTCTGCATCTGTTCAAAGTGCTGAATTGATAAAGTTTGTCTGAAAGTTGAGAAAACAGGAGGTGGGGAGCTGAAGTTACACTCTGCAGAGCTCAGTGAGGAGAGCTCTGAGAGATGATTGCAGGGAAAGGACATACCCAGGGGCGGACTGACAACTCATGGGCCCCCCCCCAGGCAATAGGGGATCATGGGGCCCCTGTGTCCTTGCCCAAACTCAAAAAAGCCTATGAAAAAGGTACCAGGGGCATCTCATGGGGCACCCTACTGACCCCGGGCCCTTGGGCAGTGCCTGAGTTTCCAAATGGTCAGTCCGCCCCTGGACATACCCCCTTCACATAGCTCACAGGAATAGATCTACGGATGCCAATCTCTTGGAGCTCCCTCCCCTGTCACCATTTTTCTCTTGGTGTCAGGAAAACTTGTTAGAAGAGATTCATGATGATAGCAAAGGAACAAAGCAGCAGACAAAAGTGATCTTAATTGAGACAAGTACACACTATAGAGGGATATGCTTTGTTCATATTTCATGTCTGAGGTTTACAACCATTTTAAAGTGGATCACCCAGGCATCCAGGGAACTCCAGAATGATCCGCTACAGGAAGGATCTCGACAATTAAGCCCAACTATGAGTGAAACATATCAGTGAGAAGTTCCCCAAATGAAGTTCTCTGTTGTATTGTGTTCTGTTCATTCAATTTGTTTTCTATCTTTGGAACAATCTGGTGTGTAGCAGATCTTCTTTTGTGAGGTGGATCTTCTTTGGAGCTAGGACAAGCTTCTTCTGGCATCAGCAGCCAGTGCTCTGCTGAACAGAATATTTTGGAGCTGTAGAGTTTTGTTTCTTTTCTGCAACTCCAGAATGACGATTAATGCCCTCCATCGTTATCTCAGCAGAGGTTTCCTGTAATAAAGCATCTGCCAGAAAGAGATATCAATAATAATAACACATGAACAATTATTTTGACAGTAATAATATTTAATTTTGTTTTATATCCATGGTCGGTCTACCTTACAGCAGTAATTTATTGCGTATTTGCAGCATATGATGAATTTAACGTCAGTTGATAAGTTGGTAAGATGCCTATTTTTCCTTCAGGTGAGCAGTCAGCACATTCAATCCAACGTACCAGTGAGGGGAAGAAAACTTCAACCAAAGAGCAGAGATATGAGGATGGCCAAACTGTGGAAGTCTCCAATACAAAGCTATGTAAAAATGCTGCATCACATCACGTTCAAGGTTGGTTCCTTGCAAATTTAACTACATTTCTAATCCCTCTGTTTAACCAAAAAAGAACAGCATAAGTTTTAGAAATGCCTCCACTGGTGTTTAGCCTGATCTGGATCCAGATAGGTTTGGATGTGTCAGAGACGAGGGCAAACTCTTCTTTCGGGAAGGTAGGAGGATCATGGAAGTTGAAACTAATCTGTACAGACATGTGCTGGGTAGAATCTGGATGACTATTAAACGGTTCAACTGGTTCCCACCATCATTTCCACCCTGGCATGCGTATTGCTAAATACCTTAAGTACAGTGAAGGAAATGCATATTTGCTCCCCGGCTGATGTTGAATGTTCGCCCCTCACAAAGAAATGATCGGTCTAAAAATGGAATGTTCGGTGTATTGTAACACTGAGAGACAGAATAGCAACAACAAATTCAGTAGAAATGCGTCTAACAAATGATGCACTAAAATAACCTTGTGCTGAACCACTTAGGCTTTATACCCATTATGGACCAGAGATATTTTTTCATTTCCACAACAGACCTGTTTATTTTGGGAAAACACTGCTATTACTTTACGGCAACAAAGCAATACATACTTTGTTTTGGGGGGAAAACTAGGCTTTCTTTCAGCAACATTATCTTGCAAAAAAATTTTTATTTTCTATGTATCCTATAGGCCAGTGGTCTCCAAACTGCGGCCCGGGGGCCAGATGCAGCCATTTGATTGCCTTTATCTGGTCCTTGGGGCACTATTCCTCCCACTGATATGAGGCACCATTCCTTCCACTAACACCAACATTGGGACATAATTCCTTCCACTGATATAACCTACAGAACACTATCACTTCCACTAACACTAAAGATGGGGCACTTTCCCCCCACTGGCAATATCATTGGGGTACTATTCCTGCCACTGACATCAACAATGGGGCATAATTCCATCCACTGATATAAATTATAGAGTGCTATTATTCCTGCTAACGCTAAAGATGGGGCACTTTCCCTCCCACTGATACCATTGATGGTGTACTACTTCTTCCACTGACACCAATGCTGGAGCACCAGTCCTTCCCTGACACCAATGTTTGGGCACTGACCCTTCCACTGACACCAGTATTGGGGCAAATTTTCTTTCATTGATGCCAGTGTTGGAGAACTATTCACCCCACTGATACCAATAATAGGGTGCTATTCCTTATACTGACACCAATGAAAGGGCACTATTCCTCCCACTGACACCAATGATGGGGCACTATTCCTTCCACTGACACCAATGATGGGGCACTATTCCTCCCACTGACACCAATGATGGGGCACTATTCCTCCCACTGACACCAATGATGGGGCACTATTCCTCCCACTGACACCAATGATGGAGCACTATTCCTCCCACTGATTTCAATGATGGGCACTATTCCTCCCACTGACACCAATGATGGGGCACTATTCCTCCCACTGATACCAATGATGGGGCACTATTCCTCCCACTGACACCAATAATAGGGTGCTATTCCTCCCACTGACACCAATAATAGGGTGCTATTCCTCCCACTGACACCAATGATTGGGCTCTATTCCTCCCACTGATACCAATGATGGGGCACTATTCCTCCCACTGACACCAATAATAGGGTGCTATTCCTCCCACTGACACCAATGATTGGGCACTATTCCTCCCACTGATACCAATAATAGGGTGCTATTACTTCTACTGACACCAATGATTGGGCACTATTTCAGCTACATTTTCCACTCCCACTGGTTACAGTCTGGCCCCCCTAAAGTCAGAAGACCAGAAAACTGGCTCTTTGTTCAGACAGTTTGGAGACCCCTGTTATAGACAAAAAGACATCAAAATGAAACTTTCTTTTATCAGTTTTAGTAAAAAAAAATATGATAGTTCTAGTTCTGTCCTCTATAGGTGACACTAAAATTATGTTTATGGTGCAAAGCACAGCAGAGGAGTTTCCCCGTTCTTTTGGTATGTGACCAGAGCAATTTCCACTATAAACCTGTTCATTTGGGGAAAACTGTGTCATTTAAGACAATAAAGTAATACATATGTTGTGTTTTAGGGGATTAAATAGGATTTCTTTCATCAATGTCATCTTGCAGAAATTAGACAAAAAAGCATAAAAAAGGGGGGGGGGGGGTTACCACTTTTATATTTACAGTCAGGTCCATAAATATTGGGACATGGACACAATTCTAACATTTTTGGCTCTATACACCACCACAATGGATTTGAACTGAAACGAACAAGATGTGCTTTAACTGCAGACTGTCAGCTTTAATTTGAGGGTATTTACATCCAAATCAGGTGAACACTGTAGGAATTACAACAGTTTGCATATGTGCCTCCTACTTGTTAAGGGACCAAAAGTAATGGGACAATTGGCTTCTCAGCTGTTCCATGGCAAGGTGTGTGTTATTACCTCATTATCCCAATTACAATGAGGAGATAAAAGGTCCAGAGTTCATTTCAAGTGTGCTATTTGCATTTGGAATCTGTTGCTGTCAACTCTCAAGATGAGATCCAAAGAGCTGTCACTATCAGTGAAGCCATCATTAGGCTGAAAAAACAAAACAAACCCATCAGAGAGATAGCAAAAACATTAGGCGTGGCCAAAACAACTGTTTGGAACATTCTTAAAAAGAAGGAACGCACCGGTGAGCTCAGCAACACCAGAAGACCCGGAAGACCACGGAAAACAATTGTGGTGGATGACCGAAGAATTCTTTCCCTGGTGAAGAAAACACCCTTCACAACAGTTGGCCAGATCAAGAACACTCTCCAGGAGGTAGGTGTATGTGTGTCAAAGTCACCAATCAAGAGAAGACTTCACCAGAGTGAATACAGAGGGTTCACCACAAGATGGAAACCATTGGTGAGCCTCAAAAACAGGAAGGCCAGATTAGAGTTTGCCAAACGACATGTAAAAAAGCCTTCACAGTTCTGGAACAACATCCTATGGACAGATGAGACCGAGATCAACTTGTACCAGAGTGATGGGAAGAGAAGAGTATGGAGAAGGAACTGCTCATGGTCCTCAGCATACCACCTCATCAGTGATCATGGTGGTGGTAGTGTCATGGCGTGGGCATGTATGGCTGCCAATGGAACTGCTTCTCTTGTATTTATTGATGATGTGACTGCTGACAAAAGCAGCCGGATGAATTGTGAAGTGTTTCGGGAATATTATCGGCTCATATTCAGCCAAATGCTTCACAACTCATTGGACGCTTCACAGTGCAGATGGACAATGACCCAAAGCAGACTGCAAAAGCCACCAAAGAAGTGGAATGTTCTGCAATGGCCAAGTCAATCACCTGACCTGAATCCGGTTGAGCATTTCACTTGCTGAAGACAAAACTGAAGGGAAAATGCCCCAAGAACAAGCAGGAACTGAAGACAGTTGCAGTAGAGGCCTGGCAGAGCATCACCAGGGATGAAACCCAGCGTCTGGTGATGTCTATGCGTTCCACACTTCAGGCTGTAATTGACTGCAAAGGATTTGCAACCAAGTATTAAAAAGTGAAAGTTTGATTTATGATTATTATTCTGTCCCATTACTTTTGGTCCCTTAACAAGTGGGAGGCACATATGCAAACTGTTGTCATTCCTACACCGTTCACCTGATTTGGATGTAAATATCCTCAAATTAAAGCTGACAGTCTGCAGTTAAAGCACATCTTGTTCATTTCATTTCAAATCCATTGTGGTGGTGTATAGAGCCAAAAATGTTAGAATTGTGTCGATGTCCCAATATTTATGGACCTGACTGTATATTATCAGTGTAATTAACAAAAATAGTTTTACTGTAAATAACCGTATACAATTTGATTTATAATTTGCTCTGTTCAAAATATCAATTAAATGATGTTTATGGTTTAAAGCATGACAAAGGAGTTTGTGCATTCTCTTGTTAGGTGACATTAACCTCTTCCCGTCCGCCCTACAGCAGAAGTATTGCTACAGGGGGTGGCACGGGTGCTGAAAATCATGCATATATATGTGACTTTGCATTTCTGGGTAGGGGGGGCGCGCCGTGCCATCATTCACGGCTGCAGCTATCAATCACCGGGTCCTGGCCGGTGATTACTCGCTGGTACCTGGTGAATGCCGAGCATCTCTGACCGGGGGGGGACAAAAACAAAACAGTTCTCCTCCTTGTCAGCTCCAGCACACTGCTTTGCATGGCTCTGCATAGCAGTGTGTTTACAGTGAAGCACTAATGCACTAGCAATCATCACACAGTTCACCCTTTGATCGCCCCTCATGTTAACCCCTTCCTGCCCAGTGTCATTAGTACAGTGTCAGTTCCCTACAGTGTCAGAATGCCGCCACAGTCCCGCTATAAGTCACTGATCACCGCCATTACTAGTAAAGATTAAAAAAATAATGCCAGTATATATACCGCCAATTGTAAACGCTATAACTTTCACATAAACCAATTAATTTACACGAATTGGGATTTTTTTTAGCAAAGATATTAAGCAGAATACATTTTGGCCTAAATTTATGACAAAATTGGATTTTTTTTTCTATTTTTAGTGGGCGTGTTTAATAGCAAAAAAGTCAAAAATATTGTTTTGGGGTTTTTTTTCAAAATTGTCGGTCTTTTTTTTTTTTATAGCGCAGAAAATAAAAAATGCACAGGCGATCAAATACCACCGAAAGAAAGCTCTATTCATGGGAAAACAAAGGACATACATTTAATTTGGGTGCAGCGTTGCATGACTGTGCAATTGTCAAAGTAACGCAGCGCCATATTGCAAAAAATGGCCTGGTCAGGAAGGGGGAGAAATCCTCTGGAGGGCAAGTGCTTAAAAAAAGTAACAAACAAAACAAAGAAAAACTTATTAATGGTAAAAAAATAGAATTAAAAAAAAGATCAGCAGCAAATAATATCTATGGGGAGAAGGGGAGTTAATTAGGGCATAGCACTAACTAATGGTTTACAAAGGTGTTAAATAGTAATACAAATGTTGCATAAAAAAAAATTGCTTGTATGATCTCCTCAAGTAACATTGTATACTGATCAAAGGTCACACCTCCGATCTACGTGTGAATGAAATAGTGAATACAAACAATACAATGCTTTATAAATTCAATAACACTTTCAGACTATCTGACATTTTCCTCAGGAGCATTTTGCCAGCCTATTATTATTGTTATTATTATTATTATACAGGATTTATATGGCGCCAACAGTTTGCACAGCGCTTTACAAAATGAAGGTAGACATTACAGTTACAATACAATTTGGTACAAGAGGAAGCAGAGGGCCCTGATCCTGGGAGCTTACAATCTAGGAGGAAGGGTTGAGTGATACAAAAGGTAATAGCTGTGGGGGGGATGAACTTATGGAGGAAATAAATGGCAGTTTAGTAGGTAGAAGCAGGATAGGTTCTTTAATGAGGTTTTCAGGGATCGTCTAAAGGTGGATAGATTAGAAGACAGCCGGATAGATTGAGGTAGAGAGTTCCATAGGATAGGAGAAGCTCGGGAGAAGTCCGAGAGGCGAGCATGGGAGGAGGTGACACAGGAACTAGAATCAGAAGGTCTTGGGAGGATCGAAGAGAGCGGCTTGGTTGATATTTTGAGACCAGGTTGGTGATGTAGCTGGGGGCAGAGTTGTGGATGGCTTTGTAAGTTGTTGTTAGTATTTTGAATTGTATTTTTTTGGGCGAGTGGAAGCCAGTGGAGGGATTGGCAGAGAGGGGTGGAGGACACTGAATGGAGGCCAGTGGAAGGATTGGCAGAGAGGGGTGGAGGGATTGGCAGAGAGGGGTGGAGGACACTGAATGGAGGCCAGCGGAGGGATTGGCAGAGAGGGTGGAGGACACAGAATGGAGGCCAGTGGAGGGATTAGCAGAGAGGGGTGGAGGACACTGAATGGAGGCCAGTGGAGGGATTAGCAGAGGGGGGTAGAGGACACTGAATGGAGGCCAGTGGAGGGATTGGCAGAGAGGGGTGGAGGACACTGAATGGAGGCCAGTGGAGGGATTGGCAGAGAGGGATGGAGGACACTGAGTGGAGGCCAGTGGAGGGATTGGCAGAGAGGGTGGAGGACACTGAATGGAGGCCAGTGGAGGGATTGGCAGAGAGGGATGGAGGACACTGAGTGGAGGCCAGTGGAGGGATTGGCAGAGAGGGTGGAGGACACTGAATGGAGGCCAGTGGAGGGATTGGCAGAGAGGGTGGAGGACACTGAATGGAGGCCAGTGGAGGGATTGGAGGAGGGGGGTAGAGGACACTGAATGGAGGCCAGTGCAGGGATTGGCAGAGAGGGGTAGCAGACCCTGAACGGTTAGTAAGGTAGAGGGACCTGGCAGCAGCAGTCATGACAGACTGGAGGGGGGATAGCCTATGTAAATGTATAACCGGTATTATCGGTAGAAGAGCGATGGTAGGGGCAGAGGAGCTGCTAAAAATGTTAAAGATGTTAGGATGTATAGTTTGTATTCCTTGTACATAACTTGTGGTAGTAAAGTGTCTTTTATAGAAACCTGCTGACAGGCAGGCATTATATTATATTGTAAAAGAGACTTGCCAGTCCAGCTGCCAGGACTACCAATCAAAATTTCAGATTCCAAGAAATAGGCCTTGAAGATTCTTCAGAACTGACACGTCCTGGACTGATCTCAGTGGTTTTTCCCGCTGACTCCAAACATAGTGCAGGAACATTGCAAATGTCTAATAACATGTAAAGATTTTATGTTTATTTAATTTTTTTTTTCTTTTACTTACCTTTACAGGACCAGTTCACAATTTTCTTTCCCAGGTGAGAAATGTAGTTCATGTGTGAAATCATGTGACTATATACTTCAAAATGTGCTGCAATTCATAGCCATTGAACAAGCTGCACAGTGCAGGGATAATTTTGCAGGGGGAACCGTATATAACGGTATAAAACATTTGCTTTAGATATATTTCAAAGTATACCTGCAGTGCAAGCATATTATATAGTCTATGGTATGGGATAACAGGTCCCGGGACCCCGGGAACCTGTAGTGTACTAATTTTTAAATACCAACTTCAAAAAGTCTCTGCTTCACATTTGTGGGTGAGCACGGGGGAATGGGGTGCTTTGCATTTTTTTTTTATTCTTTTACTATTTTTTTATACCTTTATTTTTTGTTAACTTTATTGCTATTACAAGGGATGAACAACATCCCTTGTATTAGCATGGGCCATGATAGGTCCTCCTTATGGAGAGATCTGGGGTCTGGTTGGCTGCTTTACTGGCTGTTAACAGCCAGGTAAACAAGGAACAGAAACCGGAAGTGACCAAATCCTTGCTGTTTCCTGTCTCTGACATAAAACAATGGGAGAAACAACTTTCTTTCCTCTCACTGTGTGCTCAGAGTAAGATGCCATGGTTGCATTCTTACCGGGCGCCCATATTGTGCAGGAAAGCCCAGTAAAGGAGGTGGTGGCGGAGGGAGGGGGTGGGACCCCATTTCTCCGATTGTAAAAGTAATCCAGCTGCTCATAGCAGCTAGGATTATTTTTACTTTGTAGGAAATTGCCCAACAAAATGATGTCTTGATCATTGCTGCAGTGATGATCCCGGGCCACAAAATTTCCACTCGCCTGCTCGCATATGGCAAGTGGAAATAACATGGGGGCGACTGTGTCCCACAGGGTTGTCTGTACATCGGCACTGGCAGAGAGCATTCAGACTGCTAAATACGCGGAGCAAAGTGAAAGCAAAGGGACAGGGAGTGTCTGCTGTGCTCTCTGCCTCCTCCTAGAATGCAGTACCCTGCTGTGCGATGGATGGCTGTATACATGTGTTTGTGTGTACATGTGTGTGCATGTATCTGTGTGTGTGTTTATGTACATGTGTCTGTATGTGTGTGTACACGTATCTGGATGTGTGTGTACATGTGCCTGGATGTGTGTGTACACGTGTCTACGTGTGTGTGTGTGTACATGTGTGTGTATTTGTGTGTGCATGTACATGTGTCTCTGTGTGTGTATGTACATGTGTCTGTATGTGTGTGTGTACATGTGTCTGTATGTGTGTATTTGTCTGTATGTGTGTGTGTACAGGTGTCTGTATGTATGTACATACGTATGTGTGTGTGTGTGTGTATATGTGCGTGTACATGTGTCTGCATGTGTGTGTACGTGTGTCTGTATGTGTGTATAAGCATATGGGTGATTTGGTCAGGTTCAGGATGATGTGGTTATTCTGGTGGCAGAGTTTGGGGGGCATTTGAAGTTCTGCTGGGTGGAAAAGAAGGTAGGATATGCTGGATGGAGTTATGGTTTGGTGAGTGAGAGATTATGGGGGTTTATGGTTGTATACGGTGCATGGTCTATATATGATGAAGGATTTAGGGGGACATTGGGGACCCTGATGTGTTTTGGAGGGACCCTGATGTAATGTGGGGGGACTCTGGGGACCCTGATGTAATGTGGGGGGACTCTGGGGACCCTGATGTAATGTGGGGGGACTCTGGGGACCCTGATATGTGGTGGGGACATTGTGGACCCTGATGGAATGTGGGGGACTCTGGGGACCCTGATGTAATGTAGGGCTGGGCAGGGTAGAGGTTGGGTGGGGCAATAGGTGGCGAGTAACTCTTAAGGCCTAGCTAGTAGCTCAGGACTTGAAATTTTGAGCTCTGCCCTTCCCATCCGCGGATGTTCATATTCACATATGGTGGATGGGAAGTGAATATTGGAATGGCCCAGGATTGTGCATGTGGTGAGCTCTCTATACTATACGGTGATTTTATTAGAAATGTGATCCTTTTCAGTTGTTTTGACTTTTGTTTTTTAAATTTCAAGTTATAGGAGAGAGTTACAGGTCATGTCTTGCAGCTGATTTGCTTGTTTGGTCTGGCTTAATAACTAGTTTCTCCTTTTGTTACCAGCTAAACAGGAAGCAAGTTGTGGGATTCTTCTCCAGTTCCTCCGAGGAAGATTATAGATGGTTGATGGATCTGGTTGATCGTCATGTTAAAGGAGTTCACTCCTCTTGTATTGGCAACAGTGGCTTCCATCATTTCATGCAAGATGTGCAACAATGTACACTTGGGATCCTCTATCACACCATAAAACGGGGGAGGATCAATATTTCCGATGTGACTGATGCTATCTATGACCAACACTTGGGATACATGTCTTCCCAGCTTGGTGTGTAAAACAGAGGAACTCCTCTAAGTTCTTTTATTTGTTGTAAATTTCTCATTACAAATGGAAGTTTTATAAGATGAGGGTGTAGGAGTTACTTTTTTGTTTCTTCAGCTATGCAAGAACCACATGTCCTATGGACACAAATCAGAGGCACCAATCCATTGCTGGGACATGTTGTTTGGGGACTAGAACACCATCTATTGAATTATCTTTTTGCCCAGGAGCTAACAGGACAGGCTACATAATATTTCTCAAATTCAGAAGACTTCTCCCGAATGGGGTGGGACTGAAGTTTCTTTCTATATGGTTCTGTGTTATGAATTTTCCCCCCAATGCTCCAGTATATGAAGTCTGCATCAGTTCAGAGAGAGTGGGGTGCTCCAACCAGGGAACTCATTGGCTGATTCTTTCCTGGCTATAGTTCAGGGCCGTTTAGAGAAAAAAATGATTGTAACTAGCAGAAAGGACATGTTGGGTGGGACTACAAACAATCTGAGAAGCAATTGCAAGGACAATAAGTAGCTTTACAGTTTTGTTAAAGTAGAACTAAAGGAAAACACTTTTTTTTTCATCTTGGATAGAGTACAGGAGGGTTAAACCCCTATTGGTTCTTTTTGGCCATCTGTGACCCATTGGGGAGATTTATCTTCACTTCCTGTCCCATAGCCAAAACCGGAAATGAGAGGAAATCCCTCCAAAGTGAGGGAATCCCTTGGCAACCCCCACGCCACCAGAACTAGTGTCCCCATTGGAAGATTTCCCCTCTATTACTTTTCTGGGGACAACCCAAAATGTGGGTTTTTGTTTTTACTTTCACTTTTTCAATGATAATGGTAAACAGGACAAATAGAGAGGGTGAATCTCCCTAACGGGGGCACAGACAGCAAGAACAACTGACAGGGGGTCTAATCCCTCTCCACTCCATCCAAAAATAAAGAAAAATGTTTTGCCTTTAGTTATACTTTAACCCCTCGCCCTCCAGAGGATTTCCCCTCTTCCCGGCCAGGCTATTTTTTTGCATTACAGCGCTGCGTTAATTTAACTAATTGCGCGGTCATGCAACGCTACACCCAAAAGAAATTTACGTGCTTTTTTTTTTCTATGAATTGAGCTTTCTTTTGTTGCTGTTTGTTCACCTGTGCGGTTTTATTTTTTGCGCTATAAAAGAAAAAGTCCGACAATTCTGAAAAAAGAAACAACATTTTTGACATTTTGCTATTCAACATGTCCCGTTAAAAAATGTAAAAATCAAATCTCATCATAAATTTCGGCCAAAATGTATTCTGCTCCGTGTCTTTGCTAAAATAAATCCCAATACGTGTAAATTAATTGCTTTACGTGAAAGTTATAGCGTCTACAAATGGCGGTATACATAATGGGATTTTTTTACTAGTAATGGCAGTGATCAGCGACTTATAGCGGGACTGTGGCGGGCATTCTGACACTGGGGGGGAACTGACTTGGTGTCACTGAGATCCCCAATGACACCATTACAGTGATCAGTGCTAATAAAAAGCACTGACACTGTGCTAATGACGCTGGGCAGGAAGGGGTTAACATGTGGGGGAGATCAAAGGGTTAACTGCGTGCTGTGTGTGTCTTTCACTGTAAGCACACTGCTTTGTATGGTTCTGTTATGCAGAGCCATACAAAGCAGTGTGCAGGAGCTGACAAGGGAGAGAACTGTATTGTTTACATACAGTTCTCTCTCCCCATCGGTATTACTCGGTGACCACTGGCTGTCGGCGAGTAATCACCGTCCGGGACCCGGTGATTGCCAGTCGAGGCTGCGAATGGCAGCGCAAGTATGGCGCGCACGCCCCCTACCGGGTAATACAAAATCATGTGTATATATACATGTGATTTAGCGCACCCGTGTCGCCCCGTAGCAGCTGCTATAGGGTGGACGGCAAGCAGTTAAGCTTTAGAACCTCTTTTACCCACTTCCTTATTGGGCCAATTCTGCATTTTTTGCTAGAAAATTACTTAGAACCCCCAAACATTTTATATTTATTTTTTAGCAGAGGCCTTATCGATCAAATTGATGCATGTTGCAATATTTTATATCACATGGTATTTGCTCAGCAGTTTTTCCAACGTGTTTTTTAATTTTTTTTAAAAGTACACTTGAATGAATTTTATTGCACACAATATAATACCAATTTTTGGTAAAATATAAAAGATGACGTTATGCTGAGTAAACAGATACCAAACATGTCATGCTTTAAAATTGCGTACTCCTGTAGACGGTGCCAAACTATGGTACCTAAAAATCTCCACCTTTCCAGGTCACCAGTTACAGAGGAGGTCTGGTACTAGAATTACTGCTTTCACTAAAACGTTTGCGGTGATACCTCACATGTGTGCGCGAACACCATTAACATATGTTTGTGAGACCTACATATTTGTTTACCTTTGTGCATGAGCAGGGGGATGGGGGCTTTTTAATTTTTTTTTTAATGTTATTACTTACTTTATTTTTTATTTTTGCACTGTTTCTTTAATGTTTTATCACTTTTACTGCCGTCACAAGAAATGCAAACATCCCTTCTGACAGCAATAGGCAGTGACAGGTACTCTTTATGTAGAGATCTGGGGTCAATTGGACCCCAGATGTCTCCTCTGCCCTTACAAGCATCTGATCTCACCGAGGTCAGTGTGATCAGATGCTTTACCAATTTAAAAATGGAGCTGTTTACATCTGGAAAACCAGAAGCGATGAAAACGCTTCTGGTTTCCTATACTATAGAGATCTTTGGGGATCTTCCAGTCCTTGACAATCTCTATGGTCAGCTGGCGAAAATGGGACAGTAGTAGAGCCCGGGAAGGCAGCAGAAGGCAGCGGGGGGGGGGGGGGGGGGGGGGGGTCACCTTTCCGTCGCTCGTGAAGGCGATTCACTAGTATTACTTTTACAAAAATAAATAAATAAACTGTATGATGCCTATAGCTGCAGACATCATCCCGGTGAAACCACTGAGACCTCCTTGGGCAGCAAGTAGTTCAACATTTCTATTAAAGTGGTAGTAAACTGCCACAAAAAAAAGGGCCTCTGCAGGATGTCATAATGTGCTAGTATAACCCCCATACTAGGTCATTATGACAGACTTACCTGCAGACAGAGCCCTCCAATGCAGCGCTGTCACGGCTACCTGGTGCTTCCATCTTCACTTGGTCTTCCTTCTGGGTTTGTGAGCTGCAAGAATGGCCAGGGCCATGATGACGTCACTGCCACATGTGTGTGGGAGCCCCAAACATGGAGCTCTGAAGATACAGCAAGGGTATGCCATCCCTTCATAGCCCATGCACCGGTGACGTCACCTGCAGCATCCTGTGACGTTACAGGATAGGTTTACCTGTACGTAAAAGTTAGAAAGTGGACTTTACTTCCACTTTAAAGTAAACCCTTCTTTCTTGGTTAGAGAGATAGAGAGATTTCACTCCCTATCCCCCTATCTCTACAGGTATCCTCTATTTCACTACCTATCTCTGTCCGGAGAGAGGATATAGTGAATGCAGGGTCCAGGGAGAGCGGATATAGTGAATGCAGGGTCCAGGGAGAGCGGATATAGTGAATGCAGGGTCCAGGGAGAGCGGATATAGTGAATGCAGGGTCCGGGGAGAGCGGATATAGTGAATGCAGGGTCCAGGGAGAGCGGATATAGTGAATGCAGGGTCCAGGGAGAGCGGATATAGTGAATGCAGGGTCCAGGGAGAGCGGATATAGTGAATGCGGGGTCCGGGGAGAGCGGATATAGTGAATGCGGGGTCCAGGGAGACCAGATATAGTGAATGCGGGGTCCGGGGAGAGCGGATATAGTGAATGCGGGGTCCGGGGAGAGCGAATATAGTGAATGCGGGGTCCGGGGAGAGCGGATACAGTGAATGCAGGGTCTGGGGAGAGCGGATATAGTGAATGCGGGGTCCGGGGAGAGCGGATATAGTGAATGCGGGGTCTGGGGAGAGCGGATATAGTGAATGCGGGGTCCGGGGAGAGCGGATATAGTGAATGCGGGGTCCGGGGAGAGCGGATATAGTGAATGCGGGGTCCGGGGAGAGCGGATATAGTGAATGCGGGGTCCGGGGAGAGCGGATATAGTGAATGCAGGGTCCGGGGAGAGCGGATATAGTGAATGCGGGGTCCGGGGAGAGCGGTTATAGTGAATGCGGGGTCCGGGGAGAGCGGATATAGTGAATGCTGGGTCCAGGGAGAGCGGATATAGTGAATGCAGGGTCCGGGGAGAGCGGATATAGTGATTGCAGGGTCCGGGGAGACTGGATATAGTGAATGCGGGGTCCGGAGAGCCCGGATATAGTGAATGCGGGGTCCGGGGAGAGCGGATATAGTGAATGCAGGGTCCGGGGAGACTGGATATAGTGAATGCGGGGTCCGGAGAGCCCGGATATAGTGAATGCGGGGTCCGGGGAGAGCGGATATAGTGAATGCAGGGTCCGGGGAGAGCGGATATAGTGAATGCAGGGTCCGGGGAGAGCGGATATAGTGAATGCAGGGTCCGGGGAGAGCGGATACAGTGAATGCGGGGTCCGGGGAGAGCGGATATAGTGAATGCGGGGTCCGGGGAGAGCGGATATAGTGAATGCGGGGTCCAGGGAGAGCGTATATAGTGAATGCGGGGTCCTGGGAGAGCGGATATAGTGAATGCGGGGTCCTGGGAGAGCGGATATAGTGAATGCGGGGTCCGGGGAGAGCGGATATAGTGAATGCGGGGTCCGGGGAGAGCGGATATAGTGAATGCGGGGTCCAGGGAGAGCGGATATAGTGAATGCGGGGTCCTGGGAGAGCGGATATAGTGAATGCGGGGTCCTGGGAGAGCGGATATAGTGAATGCGGGGTCCTGGGAGAGCGGATATAGTGAATGCGGGGTCCTGGGAGAGCGGATATAGTGAATGCGGGGTCCAGGGAGAGCAGATATAGTGAATGCGGGGTCCTGGGAGAGCGGATATAGTGAATGCGGGGTCCTGGGAGAGCGGATATAGTGAATGCGGGGTCCAGGGAGAGCGGATATAGTGAATGCGGGGTCCTGGGAGAGCGGATATAGTGAATGCGGGGTCCTGGGAGAGCGGATATAGTGAATGCAGGGTCCTGGGAGAGCAGATATAGTGAGTAGCTGGTCTAGCCTAAGGTGCAACATAGTCCAGCACCGGCCCTGCGTACATCTCTTGGTACATGGACATCATTCTTGCAACTTTTTTTGTGAAAGAATTAACTGAACTTTCTTCTGTTCCTCAGGGAAAGCCAATGTGATTGTGGTGATCGATGATGTGGTGGACAGCAGTGATCAGGAGAAGGATCGGATCCTGAAGACTCAGCCCAGCATCGGGAGATTGGCTAAGGCTCTAATCCTCATCAATAAACAGGAGAAGACTGTGCAGAGATATTGATGACATGAAAGCATGCAGACTGTTATGAGGAGTGGGGGACGCTAAAAAAATATTTTGAATGTTTATCTTTTCAAATACAGTGAATTGAATTTAAATAATAATGCAGATACAGAGTTCTATATAAGAAATGTGTAATATTTTTAGAAAGTACTTAGGATGCACCACTACAGTTTTTTTCCCGGCAGGTACGAGAACCGATACTTTTGGTCAAGTACTCGCCGATACAGAGAACCGATACCTTTGTAATGCGATTTGAACCCATACAAAATGACTGCAAAGAATTGCATGCGACTTGAACAGGAATGGGGTTTCCCACACAGTGTGAGGCCAGGCTTGTCATAGTGACTTTGGGCTCATACAGAATTCTTGTGGGAAACCTCCCTGCATCGATCCTATGCTGTCACACAACGAAACGTCGTTTCACAGGTCCGGGAATTTGAAATCCCAGAAGCTTTCTCTCCTCTCCTTGTAGGGATGATTGTATGGGCTAGACTGCTTCTGATTGGTCAGCACCATCACATGTGCAAAGTGAATGTGAATGGGAGTGGCTTTATAATTCTCAGTCAGATGCTGCACCAGCAGGGCTCTAATGAGGACAGTGGCAGGGTCTGCATCCCATTTAGATGTGATTTCCCTTTGGGAGCATTGCACCAGAAAGGATATTTTTGTTGCAGGGGATGTCCAACATCTGACTTCTGGGAAATCAGTGAGCCAATCACACTAGCAGGAAATGACATCTCTGGGGGGGCGCTCTATACACCATCTGTGTACTGTACGCCTCCAGGCAGCCATATTGTATTTTACAGAAATTTACAGCGGCTGCAGATTGAAAAGGAAAAGTAATTTTTATCAAAGTTCAGTTACAATATGACTTGTGTTGCAATTGTGTATGCTAGATTATTATTATAATTGTTTTTGTGCTATTTTTTCCCTCATGAAAGCGGAGTTACCCTTTAACTATTGCCTATTCTATCAAAACTAATAAAGTGGCTTTAATTATGATGTGATGCTACTGTTTACACAATCAGGCCTCATTGTTCTGGGCTTCCTTTCCAGAAAATGCTTTATAATGTTTCATAATTGATATTGGAGTATATTATTTAAAACGTACAAAGGACGTAAAAGGCCCCCGGTCACACTGGGTGCGACTTGGCATGTGATTTGCATGCCATGCGACTTGTAAATCGCATGCCAAGTCACACCCTATTGTCCACAATGACAGCGGTCATATCAGTGCGGTCCCGACTTGGTTGGAGCCGCACTGATTTCTAAAGTACTCCATGCACTTCTTTTGGTGAGATTTGCATAGACCTCTGTGTCAAGTGTCAATCGCACCTGAAATCGGCAGGTCCCCCGACTTTGAAATCGTGCGACTTTGCTGTAAGTTGTACGATTTCAAAAACGGACTTGATATGACCAAGGGGGTAAAGAAGTCTTGATTTTTTTTTTTTTTAGCTCAAAAACACCACATATAAAGGATGATTATACTGCAGTCCTACCTCTCTCTTATATAATCCCGACTCTGTAGAAAAATATCTCGTTATCAGTATCTCACATCTTTCTTTCATCTGCAACTACATTTACACAGCTGCCCTTTAGTGTCACAGAAGGTAACGTTTCTTTCTGATCCCACAAAACATGTCAATCTGCCTTTATCAACATATACCCCTTCTGTCCTTAACCACTTGAGCTCCAGAGGATTTACCCCCCTTAATGACCACGCCTCTTTTTGATACTCGGCGCTACACTAATTCAACTGATAATTGCGCGGTCATGCAATGCTGCACCCAAACGAAATTTACGTCCTTTTTTTCACACAAATAGAGCTTTGTTTCGGTGTAATTTGATCACCTGTGCGCTTTTTATTTTTCACTCTATAAACAAAAAAAGGCCAAAAATTTTGAAGAAAAACAATATTTTTTATTTTCAGCTATAAAAATATATAGTAAACTCAAAGTTGGTTATAAATTTAGGCCAAAATGTATTCTGCTCCATGTTTTTGGTAAAATCCCAATAAGTGTATATTGATTGCTTTGTGTGGAAGTTATAGCGTCTACAAACTATGGTATAGATACTGCAATTTACGCCATTTTTCTGCTATACAGCGCTGCGCTAGTTTAATGGACAATTGCGCGGTCATGCAATACATAAATGAAATTTACATCCTTTTTTCCCCACAAATTGAGCTTTCTTTCAGTGGTATTTGACCACCTGTGCTGTTTTTATTTTTTGCGCTATAAAAAAAAAAGCTGACAATTTTGAGGAAAAAAAAACAATATTTTGGACTTTTTGCTATAAAACATGCCCAGTAAAAAAAAAATCAAATTTAGTCATAAATTTCTGCCAAAATGCATTCTGCTCCGTGTCTTTGCTAAAAAAAAACCCAATACGTGTAAATTAATTGGTTTACGTGAAAGTTATAGCGTTTACAAATGGCGGGAAAGATACTGGGATTTTTAGGTTTTTTTTATACTAACAATGGCGGCGATCAGCGAATTATGGCGGGACTGCAGGACTGCGGCGGACATTTTGACATTGGGGGGGTACTGACTTGGGGTCACTGACATCCCCAAAAACATTAATACAGTGATCAGTGCAAAAAAAAAAAAACTTACACTGTACTAATGGCAATGGGGAGGAAGGGGTTAACTTTATTTTACAGGGAAGGGTTATAGGAGTGAGGGGAGTGTTTTACTAGGGGGCGGGGCTGTGTACTGGGCGGGACAAGGCTGATCGAGAGAGAGAAACTCTTCTTTCTCGATCAGCTCATCCTCGAGCTGAGAAGGAAGTGATAGACAGCACAGCTACTGCAGCTGTGCTGTCTGTCACCGTTTACCGCCGATCGCCGGGAGTTAGCCGCTAAGGAGCAGCTGTGACCCGGCAACTGACATCTGCGGCGGTGATCCACGGGACAAATAGGGCGGCAGCGCACCTCGCGCGCACCCCCTATTTGTTTACAAAACACACGTCTTAAAACGTGGTTTTGCCTGTGAGTGCCGCCCTGCCGCCGTATATGTACAGTGGCTGGGCGGCATGCGGTTAAAGTGTTCTTAAACCCCCAACAGTACAATCAGTCTGTAGATGCAGTAAAGCATGCTTGTTATACTCACTGTGGAACCTAAGGGGTTAATCCTCCTGTTTGATCCTGTCTTCTCTGATACTCACCTTGTTGAAATATCCATGCTGATAAGACAGACTGAACACCATAGCCCTTCTGCACATGCTCAGTTTAGTGTGTATTGCTAGAGAGGTGTTTTTGTTTTCTTGGGAGAATACATGTGGTCAGCACAGGGCCAATCAGCACTGTCCAGATGGAGGTCAGGGGTCCTGTATCCTCCTAGAGCAGAATGAAAACTCCTTCTATAAGCTTTAACCAGTGCTCTGCTGAACACTGATAGAAGTCACATGACTGCTACATACTGCTGATGAGAAAAAGTATTTAGCAGTTTATATTTACTAAAATAATTGCATTTCCATGCTGTGTGTACTGTGGGAGACCAAATATAGTGAATGCAGGGTCCGGGGAGAGCGGATATAGTGAATGCAGGGTCCGGGGAGAGCGGATATAGTGAATGCGGGGTTCGGGGAGAGCGGATATAATGAATGCGGGGTTCGGGGAGAGCGGATATAGTGAATGCGGGGTTCGGGGAGAGCGGATATAGTGAATGCGGGGTCCGGGGAGATTGGATATAGTGAATGCGGGGTTCGGGGAGAGCGGATATAGTGAATGCAGGGTCCAGGGAGAGTGGATATAGTGAATGCAGGGTCCAGGGAGAGTGGATATAGTGAATGCGGGGTTCGGGGAGAGCGGATATAGTGAATGCGGGGTCCGGGGAGAGCGGATATAGTGAATGCGGGGTTCGGGGAGAGCGGATATAGTGAATGCGGGGTCCGGGGAGAGCGGATATAGTGAATGCGGGGTCCGGGGAGAGCGGATATAGTGAATGCGGGGTCCGGGGAGAGCGGATATAGTGAATGCGGGGTCCGGGGAGAGCGGATATAGTGAATGCGGGGTCCGGGGAGAGCGGATATAGTGAATGCGGGGTCCGGGGAGATTGGATATAGTGAATGCGGGGTCCGGGGAGAGCGGATATAGTGAATGCGGGGTCCGGGGAGAGCGGATATAGTGAATGCGGGGTCCGGGGAGAGCGGATATAGTGAATGCGGGGTCCGGGGAGAGTGGATATAGTGAATGCGGGGTTCGGGGATAGAGGATATACTGTAGTGAATGCGGGGTCCGGAGAGACCGCATACAGTGAATGCAGGGTCCAGGGAGAGCGGATATAGTGAATGCGGGGTCCGGGGAGAGCGGATATAGTGAATGCGGGGTCCGGGGAGAGCGGATATAGTGAATGCGGAGTCCGGGGAGACCGGATATAGTGAATGCGGGGTCCGGGGAGAGTGGATATAGTGAATGCGGGGTCCGGGGAGAGCGGATATAGTGAATGCGGGGTTCGGGGAGAGCGGATATAGTGAATGCGGGGTCCGGGGAGAGTGGATATAGTAAATGCGGGGTCCGGGGAGAGCGGATATAGTGAATGCGGGGTCCGGGGAGATTGGATATAGTGAATGCGGGGTTCGGGGAGAGCGGATATAGTGAATGCGGGGTTCGGGGAGAGCGGATATAGTGAATGCGGGGTCCGGGGAGAGTGGATATAGTGAATGCGGGGTTCGGGGATAGAGGATATACTGTAGTGAATGCGGGGTCCGGAGAGACCGGATACAGTGAATGCGGGGTCCGGGGAGAGCGGATATAGTGAATGCGGGGTCCGGGGAGAGCGGATATAGTGAATGCGGGGTCCGGGGAGACCTGATATAGTGAATGCGGGATCAGGGGAGAGCGGATATAGTGAATGCGGGGTCCGGGGAGAGCGGATATAGTGAATGCGGGATCCGGGGAGAGCGGATATAGTGAATGCGGGATCCGGGGAGAGCGGATATAGTGAATGCGGAGTCTGGGGAGACCGGATATAGTGAATGCGGGGTCCGGATATAGTGAATGTGGGGTTCGGGGAGAGCGGATATAGTGAATGCGGGGTCAGGGGAGAGCAGATATAGTGAATGCGGGGTCTGGGGAGAGCGGATATAGTGAATGCGGGGTCCAGGGAGAGCGGATATAGTGAATGCAGAGTCTGGGGAGACCGGATATAGTGAATGCGGGGTCCGGATATAGTGAATGTGGGGTTCGGGGAGAGCGGATCTAGTGAATGCGGGGTCAGGGGAGAGCGGATATAGTAAATGCGGGGTCCGGGGAGAGAGGATATAGTGAATGTGGGGTCCGGGGAGAGCGGATATAGTGAATGCGGGGTCCGGGGAGAGCGGATATAGTGAATGCGGGGTCCGGGGAGAACGGATATAGTGAATGCGGGGTCCGGGGAGAGCGGACATAGTGAATGCGGGGTCCGGGGAGAGCGGATATAGTGAATGCGGGGTCCGGGGAGAGCAGATATTGTGAATACTGGGTCCAGGGAGAGCGGATATAGTGAATGCAGGGTCCGGGGAGAGAGGATATAGTGAATGCAGGGTCCAAGGAGACTGGATATAGTGAATGCAGGGTCCGGAGAGACCGGATATAGTGAATGCAGGGTCGGGGGAGAGAGGATATAGTGAATGCGGGGTCCAGGGAGAGCTGATATAGTGAATGCAGGGTCCGGGGAGAGCGGATATAGTGAATGCGGGGTCCGGGGAGAGCGAATATAGTGAATGCGGGGTCCCGGGAGAGCGGATATAGTGAATGCAGGGTCCAGGGAGAGCGGATATAGTGAATGCGGAGTCCGGGGAGAGCGGATATAGTGAATGCGGGATCCAAGTAGAGAGGATATAGTGAATGCAGGGTTTGGGGAGAGCGGATATAGTGAATGCGGGGTCCGGGGAGAGCGGTTATAGTGAATGCGGGGGTCCGGGGAGAGCGGATATAGTGAATGCGGGGTCTGGGGAAAGCGGTTATAGTGAATGCGGGGTCCGGGGAGAGCGGATATAGTGAATGCTGGGTCCAGGGAGAGCGGATATAGTGAATGCTGGGTCCAAGGAGACTGGATATAGTGAATGCAGGGTCCGGAGAGACCGGATACAGTGAATGCAGGGTCCAGGGAGAGCGGATATAGTGAATGCGGGGTCCGGGGAGAGCGGATATAGTGAATGTGGGGTCCGGGGAGAGCGGATATAGTGAATGCGGGGTCCGGGGAAACCGGATAGAGTGAATGCGGGGTCCGAGGAGAGCGGATAGAGTGAATGTGGGTTCCGGGGAAACCGGATAGAGTGAATGTGGGGTCCGGGGAAACCGGATATAGTGAATGCGGGGTCCGGGGAGAGCGGATATAGTGAATGCAGGGTCCGGGGAAACCGGATATAGTGAATGCGGGGTCCGGGGAGAGCGGATATAGTCAATGCGGGGTCCGGGGAGAGCGGATATAGTGAATGCGGGGTTCGGGGAGAGCGGATATAGTGAATGCGGGGTTCGGGGATAGAGGATATACTGTAGTGAATGCGGGGTCCGGAGAGACCGGATACAGTGAATGCAGGGTCCAGGGAGAGCGGATATAGTGAATGCGGGGTCCGGGGAGAGCGGATATAGTGAATGCGGGGTCCGGGGAGAGCGGATATAGTGAATGCGGGGTCCGGGGAAACCGGATAGAGTGAATGCGGGGTCCGAGGAGAGCGGATAAAGTGAATGTGGGGTCCGGGGAAACCGGATAGAGTGAATGTGGGGTCCGGGGAAACTGGATATAGTGAATGCGGGGTCCGGGGAGAGCGGATATAGTGAATGCAGGGTCCGGGGAAACCGGATATAGTGAATGCGGGGTCCGGGGAGAGCGGATATAGTCAATGCAGGGTCTGGGGAGAGTGGATATAGTGAATGTGGGGTCCGGGGAGAGCGGATATAGTCAATGCGGGGTCCAGGGAGAGTGGATATAGTGAATGCGGGGTTCGGGGAGAGCGGATATAGTGAATGCAGGGTCCAGGGAGAGCGGATATAATGAATGCTGGGTTCGGGGAGAGTGGATATAGTGAATGCGGGGTCCGGGGATAGAGGATATACAGTCAGGTCCATAAATATTGGGACATGGACACAATTCTAACATTTTTGGCTCTATACACCACCACAATGGATTTGAAATGAAATGAACAAGATGTGCATTAACTGCAGACTGTCAGCTTTAATTTGAGGGTATTTACATCCAAATCAGGTGAACGGTGTAGGAATTACAACAGTTTGCATATGTGCCTCCCACTTGTTAAGGGACCAAAAGTAATGGGACAATTGGCTTCTCAGCTGTTCCATGGCAAGGTGTGTGTTATCCCCTCATTATCACAATTACAATGAGCAGATAAAAGGCCCAGAGTTCATTTCAAGTGTGCTATTTGCATTTGGAATCTGTTGCTGTCAAATCTCAAGATGAGATCCAAAGAGCTGTCATTATCAGTGAAGCCATCATTAGGCTGAAAAAACAAAACAAACCCATCAGAGAGATAGCAAAAACATTAGGCGTGGCCAAAACAACTGTTTGGAACATTCTTAAAAAGAAGGAACGCACCGGTGAGCTCAGCAACACCAAAAGACCCGGAAGACCACGGAAAACAACTGTGGTGGATGACCGAAGAATTCTTTCCCTGGTGAAGAAAACGCCCTTCACAACAGTTGGCCAGATCAAGAACACTCTCCAGGAGGTAGGTGTATGTGTGTCAAAGTCACCAATCAAGAGAAGACTTCACCAGAGTGAATACAGAGGGTTCACCACAAGATGGAAACATTGGTGAGCCTCAAAAACAGGAAGGCCAGATTAGAGTTTGCCAAACGACATGTAAAAAAGCCTTCACAGTTCTGGAACAACATCCTATGGACAGATGAGACCGACATCAACTTGTACCAGAGTGATGGGAAGAGAAGAGTATGGAGAAGGAACTGCTCATGATCCTAAGCATACCACCTCATCAGTGAAGCATGGTGGTGGTAGTGTCATGGCGTGGGCATGTATGGCTGCCAATGGAACTGCTTCTCTTGTATTTATTGATGATGTGACTGCTGACAGAAGCAGCCGGATGAATTGTGAAGTGTTTCGGGAATATTATCTGCTCATATTCAGCCAAATGCTTCACAACTCATTGGAATAATTCACAAAAAACCTCCTACGCTTATATGGAATCCTACCCTTAGAAAAAAGCTGCTGACACTAAACTTATACCCAAAATAAGTAAATAATCAATTAAAATAAACAGTGCAGTGCTAAATACAAAATAAATATAATCAATGAATACGTGATACAATTAATCAAACTCAATATACCCCTACAGGTATAAATCCAAAGTGATCAGTAAATAAATAATAGTGTCATGCGTGTATACCCTCATAGGGAATATTTCATGCAAAAAGTGACACATATAATCATAAACAATAAGGTGACAAAACACATACAGTGCTCAAAACAAAGATGAACCAATCTTCAGTTGCAAGAAAAGTCCAAACAATTGATAATAATAATAATAATGAGGACGCAATGCTTAGTGATGGTCTTCACACTCCACTCTTCATGCAAAGTAATGTGCAGTGTGCGTGATTCACACGTGACAATCCTTTAACGGCTAAAATGCCCCCTCACCTCCTTACTTAGACCCCAAAGGGCCAGCACGCTTTAAGGATCACACGATCCTATCAGACTGGATTCCTCTCTGGGTATCACCTTCCACCTCCAGCTTCCACCAGATTAGCAGCCAGCTCCTCCCAGGGTCATAATGAAATACAAACAGAGACCCTCCATAGTGCAACCAGTTTTATTCAGTGATAAATCAATAGAAAATAGAGTTCCACTCACATTAAGGACGAAACAATCCAGCCTCCTACCACATGCTATGGGTGTACTGCATGGGTACTTCACTGGGTGATCCAATATGGCCCCCACGCCGGAAATGACGTCACCACGTTAACGGAAGCTCCTCCCCACGTACCGACGCGTTGCGTCACGCTCGGCACGTGACTTCATCAGGGTAACGCCCATAAAGGACAGAACTTCCTTATATAGGAGAGTCTGCACCAGTAATCATCCGGAGGCGGATCTCCGGCGGCCATCTTAAAGGAGCCAATTATCCGCTCATCCTTGCAGACACTGACCTGTATAAGGAGGGATAACACCTCTGACACCCATATTCAAGTCAGTTTCTCCTACACTCAATATATAATATCAACGCTAAAGTGCATATGACTATAATACTCCAGGGGGAATACAATTAAATTAAAATAGGAGTACATAAACAAATTATATACTACTCCTAATAAATATATTTTAATTAAATTAAAGCATTCTTAGGTGGAGGGCACCCTTACAAATAAAAGTGAGCCATCTAGTGGACAAAATTAAATAGAGCATATATACTAAAATTCCTCATATAAAGACTCACTCAAATCCTAAAATAATACTTATACATATATATCTTACAAAAAAATGTTATTAATAAAATTTATTAAAAGTATTCATTAAAATTATTCTCTACCCCACATTTAATAAACCCTAATAGAATGAATAAAAAATAAAAACTATTAGGGAGGGAACCTATCAGCCGTACAGACACCCATACCATAGGTTCACAACATAAACATATTCACTATTATTTAATAAATCACTAATATGTACCAGGATACTAAAATTAAAATATATATTTAAAATCCCATAAAATATACAAATATACAATACTCATTATCAAACATCAGTTAAAAAACAATTCAAGTCAAAATCAACGTTTAGACCCCTCGGGGTCTGCATTCGCATCTCATAAATAAACTTGGACTCAACCTGACTAAGGGAACGCACTTTATTGAGTCCCCTCCAGTGACCTTTAAACTTTTCAATCCCCCAAAATTTCAATGTGGAGGGATCTTTATTGTGATGCGTCAAAAAGTGCCTAGACACATTGTGCTTGGGGAAACATTTTTTAATGTTCTGCACATGTTCACGCAATCGCTTCCAAAGTGGTCTCTTAGTCCTGCCCACATATTGGAGGCCACATGCGCACTCCAGACCATAGATAACCCCCTCCGTCCTACATGAAATAAAATCACGAATTGGAAATTCTCGTCTCATTGGACGCTTCACAGTGCAGATGGACAATGACCCAAAGCAGACTGCAAAAGCAACCAAAGAAGTGGAATGTTCTGCAATGGCCAAGTCAATCACCTGACCTTAATCCGATTGAGCATTTCACTTGTTGAAGACAAAACTGAAGGGAAAATGCCCCAAGAACAAGCAGGAACTGAAGACAGTTGCAGTGGAGGCCTGGCAGAGCATCACCAGGGATGAAACCCAGCGTCTGGTGATGTCTATGCATTCCAGACTTCAGGCTGTCATTGACTGCAAAGGATTTGTAACCAAGTATTAAAAAGTGAAAGTTTGATTTATGATTATTATTCTGTCCCATTACTTTTGGTCCCTTAACAAGTGGGAGGCACATATGCAAACTGTTGTAATTCCTACACCGTTCACCTGATTTGGATGTAAATACCCTCAAATTAAAGATGACAGTCTGCAGTTAAAGCACATCTTGTTTGTTTCATTTCAAATCCATTGTGGTGGTGTATAGAGCCAAAAATGTTAGAATTGTGTCCATGTCCCAATATTTATGGACCTGACTGTAGTGAATGTGGGGTCCGGAGAGACCTGATATAGTGAATGCGGGGTCCGGAGAGAGCAGATATAGTGAATGCGGGGTCCGGGGAGAGCGGATATAGTGAATGCAGGGTCTGGGGAGAGCGGATATAGTGAATGCAGGGTCTGGGGAGAGCGGATATAGTGAATGCGGGGTCCGGGGAGAGCGGATATAGTGAAAGCGGAGTCTGGGGAGAGCGGATATAGTGAATGCGGGGTCCGGGGAGAGCGGATATAGTGAATGTGGGGTCAGGGGAGAGCGGATATAGTGAATGCGGGGTCCGGGGAGAGCGGATACAGTGAATGCGGGGTCCGGGGAGAGCAGATATAGTGAATGCAGGGTCCGGGGAGAGCGGATATAGTGAATGCGGGGTCCGGGGAGAGCGGACATAGTGAATGCAGGGTCCGGGGAGAGCGGACATAGTGAATGCGGGGTCCGGGGAGAGTGGATATAGTGAATGCGGGGTTCGGGGAGAGCGGATATAGTGAATGCGGGGTCCGGGGAGAGCGGATATAGTGAATGCGGGGTCCGGGGAGAGCAGACATAGTGAATGCGGGGTCCGGGGAGACTGGATATAGTGAATGCGGGGTCCGGGAAGAGCGGATATAGTGAATGCGGGGTCCGGGGAGACTGAATATAGTGAATGCGGGGTCCGGGGAGAGCGGATATAGTGAATGCGGGGTCCGGGGAGAGCGGATATAGTGAATGCGGGGTCCAGGGGGGGGCGGATATAGTGAATGCAGGGTCCAGGGAGAGCGGATATAGTGAATGCGGGGTCCAAGGAGAGCGGATATAGTGAATGCGGAGTCTGGGGAGACCGGATATAGTGAATGCGGGGTCCGGATATAGTGAATGTGGGGTTCGGGGAGAGCGGATATAGTGAATGCGGGGTCCGGGGAGAGCGGATATAGTGAATGCGGGGTCCGGGGAGAGCGGATATAGTGAATGCGGGGTTCGGGGAGAGCGGATATAGTGAATGCGGGGTCCGGGGAGAACAGATATAGTGAATGCGGGGTCCGGGGAGAGCGGACATAGTGAATGCGGGGTCTGGGGAGACCGGATATAGTGAATGCGGGGTCCGGGGAGAGCGGATATAGTGAATGCGGGGTTCGGGGAGAGCGGATATAGTGAATGCGGGGTCCGGGGAGAGCGGATATAGTGAATGCGGGGTCCGGGGAGAGCGGATATAGTGAATGCGGAGTCTGGGGAGACCGGATATAGTGAATGCGGGGTCCGGATATAGTGAATGTGGGGTTCGGGGAGAGCAGATATAGTGAATGCGGGGTCGGGAGAGCGGATATAGTGAATGCGGGGTCCGGGGAGAGCGGATATAGTGAATGTGGGGTCCGGGGAAAGCGGATATAGTGAATGCGGCGTCCGGGGAGAGCGGATATAGTGAATGCGGGGTCCGGGGAGAGTGGATATAGTGAATGTGGGGTTCGGGGAGAGCGGATATAGTGAATGCGGGGTCCGGGGAGAGCGGATATAGTGAATGCAGGGTCCAGGGAGAGCGGATATAGTGAATGCGAGGTCCGAGGAGAGTGGACATAGTGAATGCGGGGTCCGGGGAGAGCGGATATAGTGAATGCGGGGTTCGGGGAGAGCGGATATAGTGAATGCGGGGTCCGGGGAGAGCGGATATAGTGAATGCGGGGTCTGGGGAGAGCGGATATAGTGAATGCGGGGTCCGGGGAGAACGGATATATTGAATGCGGGGTCCGGGGAGAGCGGACATAGTGAATGCGGGGTCCGGGGAGAGCGGATATAGTGAATGCGGGGTCCGGGGAGAGCGGATATAGTGAATGGGGGGTTCGGGGAGAGCGGATATAGTGAATGCGGGGTCCGGGGAGAACGGATATAGTGAATGCAGGGTCCGGGGAGAGCGGATATAGGGAATGCGGGGTCCGGGGAGAGTGGATATAGTGAATGCGGGGTTCGGGGAGAGCGGATATAGTGAATGCAGGGTCCGGGGAGACCAGATATAGTGAATGCAGGGTCCGGGAAGAGCGGGTATAGTGAATGCAGGGTCCGGGGAGAGCGGATATAGTGAATGCGGGGTCCGGGGAGAGCGGATATAGTGAATGCAGGGTCCGGGGAGAGCGGATATAGGGAATGCGGGGTTCTGAACTCCTGAACCCTGCACTCTATATGTAGCAGTACTCCTGAACTCTGCATACATTGTCTTACAAATACAACTGGCCCTTTGAAGGCAACCTAATGCTGATGCAGCCTATGATGAAATTTTGTTTTACACCCCTGCTATAGAGTTTTATATATAACAATGTTAATTTCTTTTCTTTTACATTTCCATATATTCTTTTGGAAAATCCACTGGAGGCTGGTAAAAAAGAACACCAACCTTCTGATGGTTTCTCTATCCTAATATAAGAAGAATTTACTTTGAAGAGGGAAAACAGGAAGCTCAGCTCACTGTGCGCCCTGGGTGTCACTAGGTCAGAAAGTGAAATTAAAATGTCTCTGTTATTAGGCTCTGATAGAAATAGCTTTTTCTTGAATTGTGGTCCATATACCATTTCTTATTAGAGTGATAATCAGCCCCTAAAACAACTCACGCTATTGGATGCCCTTCTCTCTATATGATGCAATGTCTTCTATAGCCTCCTCCGTATGGTGGGCTGATCATTTATCATGGCCAGGAATACTAATGAATGGAGATCATTGCCCATAATGTTGATTCTTTGCAATGTCTTAGGCCAGCCATACATGGATCGAACTTTGACTGGTTCAGCAGAATTTCGATCCATGGATGGGCAAGGTGATTGTACCCAAGTTGATAAATCAATGGACTAGGGTACAACCAACCTGTACATGCAATCACTGCTGGAAGCTATCTATCTATCTATCTATCTATCTATCTATCTATCTATCTATTATCTATCTATCTATCTATCTATCTATCTATTATCTATCTATCTATCTATCTATCTATTATCTATCTATTATCTATCTATCTATCTATCTATCTATCTATCTATTATCTATCTATCTATCTATCTATCTATTATCTATCTATCTATCTATCTATCTATTATCTATCTATTATCTATCTATCTATCTATCTATCTATCTATCTATCTATTATCTATCTATTTATTATCTATCTATTATCTATCTATCTATTATCTGTCTATTTATTATCTATCTATCTATCTATTATCTATCTATCTATTATCTATCTTTCTATCTATCTATCTATCTATCTATCTATCTATCTATCTATCTATCTATTATCTATCTATCTATCTATCTATCTATCTATCTATTATCTATCTATCTATCTATCTATCTATCTATCTATCTATCTATCTATCTATTATCTATCTATCTATCTATCTATTATCTATCTATCTATCTATCTATTATCTATCTATCTATCTATCTATCTATCTATCTATCTATCTATTATCTATCTATCTATCTATCTATCTATCTATCTATTATCTATCTATCTATCTATCTATCTATCTATTATCTATCTATCTATTATCTATCTATCTATCTATCTATCTATCTATCTATCTATCTATTATCTATCTATCTATCTATTATCTATCTATCTATCTATCTATCTATCTATCTATCTATCTATTATCTATCTATCTATTATCTATCTATCTATCTATCTATCTATCTCCCCATTTAGTCATAAATGCCGGCTCTTCACCTTACACTCTGACCCCAGGTTCACACCTAAGCGTTTACTGCTGTGTATTACATAAACGCACTACAGTCCATTTAACATGATTTCCTATGGGACACATCTCCGTGTTTTCACCCGGTGTGTTTTTGGAAATGGTCAGGGACTCTTTTGAATGCAAAATGTTGCGTTTTTGGTTCTATAGACTTTAATGGGAATGCTGCAGAAAAGCATGTATTGCATTTTTTATGTGTTTTGTGTTTAAAATCTGCCTAGCAACAAGAAAAAAAACCCTGCAAAACGCATCAAAGACGCCGAAAAAACATGGCAAAAATGCAAGTGCAAAAACGCAAAACACAATGCAGAACCTCCTCAAATGCCACCTGCATAGGTGTGAGCCTAGACTATTTTTTTCAAAAACATTTGCGATTAAAAAATATCAGGTGACAAAAATATTGGGACAACCAACATTTTTTTTCTTACGGGCCTTTGCATTCCGAAAATATATAGGGTTTCAGGGTTCTAAGTAATGATCTAGTAACAAAAAATAAATAAAAAATTATATATATATCTATTTTATTTATTTATTTATTTATTTATTTTTTACATGTATGCGAGAAGTGTCAGAAGTAACTTGGGCAGCTGGTGGTTAATATTGGACGTAGTCCTTCTACTTTTACTACTCAAACTCCAAGTCTTTTACTTTGCTCGGAAATTGTTCATATAAAAGGCAGCTCCTTCCTTGAGCAAATAATAGAAATGATTCAGCAATGCTAATTAAATCTCAGGTAGAGAACACTCAGGTTAGTCATCCTGTGCAGGCACTGATAAGCCCTGGTAAAACCGGTTCTCCAGCAACCACTATCATTGTACATTGGACTTTGAACATGGGTGTGAGAGGGAAATGTAAACATGTCAGACTCTCTTTGGCAGGTAGCAAAGGTCGCTCAGATCCCTCCCAAGGTAGAAAAGAATTCTGAACAGCTGAAACGCCCAACTCAGCTTCTCTGGCTGGAAAATAAGGGGTTACGTGATTTATCCTGATCCACAAAAGAAGGCTTAAGAAGGAATGTGAATGCTGATCTTCCTTCTTGGTTTCATGGTGATATTAGGATGTGACATTCCCTTCTATATGCACTGAGGAATAACAAACCAGAGGACCAGGAGAGACAAAATGTGACTTCATGAAACACTATCAAAGGAATAGATGAAGAGTCAAAGGCAGCAAATAAGACCAGCAGCAGACCCAGTTTTCGGATATCAAAGATCATTTCTGAAGGGAACACCTGGATACAGCACCCCGAACACCATCCCTCCATTCATGGTATGACATCTGCAAGTCCTAGAGATCTTATTGAAGTAAGTGACACCAGACTATAGGCGATGTTATCTCTACAGATGGGGTCAGAAGGGCGATTCTTAAACTGCTGACAGGTGGCCTACAGCAGAATCACCCAGAACCCAGTGTGAAGAATCGCTTCCCTTACTGAAGTCGCTCATTAGCTCACTTAAAGGCGATGGAGCCACATCTCTGGGGTTTGGCCAATGAGATGGTGAATCCATGGGGAAAATTAGATGGTATTAGTGATCTTGTTGGTTATAATCTTGTCTACCAGCACCGTCAATAAACTCATTTTAAATATGTTAAATATGTGTCAGGTACGCCGTCATATAAAATCGGAAATTCTACGAGACGGAGTGAGAGCAATACTTCTAGGCCCACCATTACTGGTTATATCTAAGCTGATGGCCCTCCAGAGGATTCCCCCCCCCCCCTCCTGACCAGGCTATTGTTTACGATAAAGCGCTGCATTATTTTACCTGACAGTTGCGCAGTCATGCAACGCTGCACCCAAATTACATTTATGTCCTTTTTTCCCCACAAATAGAGCTACCTTTCGGTGGTATTTGATTGCCTCTGCGTTTTTTTAATTTTTGTGCACTATAAACAAAAAAAGACCGACAATTTGGAGAAAAAACAATATTTTGGACTTTTTGCTATTAAACATGTCCAGTAAAAAAATTTAAAAAATCAAATTTCAGCATAAAAATATATTCTGCGACATGTCTTTGCTAAAAAAAAATCCCGATACGTGTAAATTAATTGGTTTACGTGAAAGTTATAGCGTTTACAAATGGCGGTATAGATACTGGGAATTCTTTTTTTGAGTCCCCCGTTGGCAGTCCTGGTTCCTTTGCCCTGCCAAGTGCCCCCACTTGCACGCTTGCTATGGGGCACTCGAGCAGGCTCGCTTCTGACATTGTCCATTCACATACCGAGCGTAGCTTGGCCTGCCCCCTGCTCTCTCTTCATTCACTCACTGGCTGTGATTGACAGCAACAGGAGCAAATGGCTCCCACTGCTGTGCAAGCCAATGAGGAGAGAGAGACCCAAGAAAGCCACTGCTCTCATGTACAATGCTGGATTGAGATGGGGCTCAGGTAAGTATAAGGGGGGGGAGCTGCACCTAGAATAATTTTTTACCTTAATGCATTCTATTCTATTCTAAAAACCTTCTGGCTTTAGGATCACTTTAAGGTAAAAAAAACCTTCTGCATGCAGCTTCACCCACCAGCCCCTCTTATACATACCTGAGCCCAATCTTGATCCAGAAATGTTCATGAGAGCAGTGGCTCTCTCTGCTCTCTGCCTCCTCATTGGCTCATACACAGCAGAGGGAGACAATGTTAATCAAAGCCAGTGAGGTGGGAGTGAGGGCAGGGCTGAGCCAAGCTGTGTGTGTCTTATTGACAATTGTCACCACTTCAGGAGCGAGTGCACAGGAGTGCCCCCGTAGGGCACTCAGTGGGGGGGGGGGGCAAGAGTGCTGGCGGGCGATCCCAGAAGAGGAGAATTGGGGCTGCTCTGTGCAAAACCATTACAGAGAGCAGGTAAGTATAACATGTTGGTTATTTTAAAAAAAATCCAACCTTTAAAATAATACAATACAGTTCAGGGATAGAAGGGCCCTGCTCCTTGGAGCTTACAATCTAAGAGGGAGGGGCTAGTGGTACAAAAGGTAATAACTGTGGGGAATGAACTGATAGGAGGAATAGAGATTCGGTTATTAGCTGAAGGCAGCATAGGCTTCCCTGAAGAGATAGGTTTTCAGAGATTGCCTAAAAGTGGGCAGAGTAGACGATAGTCCGATAGATTGGGGTAGAAAGGAAGGGGGAAGCTCTGGAGAAGTCCTGGAGATGAGCAAGGGAAGAGGAGACAAGGAAGCTAGGGAGCAGGAGGTTGTGGGAGGAGCAGAGAGGACGGATTGGATGATATTTGGGGACAAGATTGGTGATGTAATTTGGGGCGGAGTTATAAATGGCTTTATATGTTATTGTTAATGTTTTGAATTTTATTCATTGGGCATTGGGAAGCCAGTGGGGGGATTGGCAGAGAGGGGTGGAGGCCAGTGGAGGGATTGGCAGAGAGGGATGGAGGCCAGTGGAGGGATTGGCAGAGAGGGATGGAGGCCAGTGGAGGGATTGGCAGAGAGGGATGGAGGCCAGAGGAGGGATTGGCAGAGAGGGGTGGAGGACACTGAGTGGAAGCCAGTGGAGGGATTGGCAGAGATGGGTGGAGGCCAGTGGAGGGATTGGCAGAGAGGGATGGAGGCCAGAGGAGGGATTGGCAGAGAGGGATGGCAGACATGGAACAGTTAGTAAGGTGGATGATTCTGGCAGCAGCATTCATGATAGACTGAAGAGGGGATAGCCTGAGATGAGGTCAGCCAACGAGGATAGAGTTACAATAGTCAAGGCGAGAGATAACCAGGGAGGGAATACGTTGCTTTGTAGTTTCAGAGGGTAAGAACGGGCGTATCTTGGAGATGTTGCGGAGGTTGCAACATCCACACATGTAGGACACCCAACATTGGAGGTGATTTATTCTTCCAAAGAAAATACACTTTTGCACACTGGTACTGACTAGTATTCCCATGTTTCTCTTCTCCCTCAGTTTTTCTCCTTTACTGAGCTAATGTGGCCCCAGCACTGATGGAGAGGGCAGGGGAGGGGCCAACTAGGATGATGTGCAGGCAGCTGACATCCTCCTTATGAACTGATGATGTAATTGGTGGTCAGGATGCCGGTGGCTAGAAGGTCATAATGGTGCACAATGAAATCCTGTGCCTTTGTGTAACTAAGAGGCAGGCTTCTTCCACCCGCTGGCTTGTATACAAATTTTGGGCAATTCTTAGACATTTTGCCAAGGCACCCCGGTTGAGAGGCTGGTCTAAAATCAGCAGTGCATGTTGGGTGTGGTCTTATCTCTGTACTATACAAATCCCATAGTCCATAGTGCATTTCAGGAGTGAGCAAGAGAGAGAGTGGCTGCATACCGAAACACAGCAGGAGCATGGAGAGCACAAACAGCCACCTTCTAACAGGATGTCAGCAGCATAAAAAAAAAGAATTTGGAGATTTGGAGGCTGAGATCAATAGAAGGAACTTTTTCTTAGATAGGAATACATGTTTGAATAGAATATATATATTTTTAAACTAGAATTTAGCGTCGATTTAACATGTTATGTAATTTCAAAATTCCATTTTAATATTTTGACCACTTGCCCTCCAGAGGATTTACCCCCCTTCCTGACCAGAAAGTAAAACATAGTTTTTTTTTCTCAAAATTGTTGGTCTATTTTTGTTATAGCGCAAAAAATGTAAAACGCACAGGTGATCCCATACCACCAAAAGAAAGCGCCATTTGTGGGGAAAAAAAGAGCATAAACTTCATTTGGGTGCAGCGTTGCATGACCACGAAATTCTCACTTAAAGTAACTCAGCAGCGTATCGCAAAAAATGGCCTGGTCAGGAAGGGGAGAAATCCTCTGGAAGGCAAGTGGATACACGTGATTTTGCGCAGCCCTGCCGCCCTGTAGCAGTAATGCTGCTATAGGGTGGGCAGGAAGCGGTTAAACAGGCGGTTTTCTCACTTGTTTTTTTTAAGGTTTTACCACCTTCATGACCAGGGCATTTTTTTTTTGCTATTCAGCACTGTGCTACTTTAACTGTCCATTGGTCATGCAACATGTACGCAAATAGTATTTTTATAATTTGTTTTCACACAAATACAGCCCTGGTCAAAAGTTTTGAGAATGACACAATATTATTTTTCACAAAGTCTGCTGCTTCAGTGTTTTTGGATCTTTTTGTCAGATGTTACTATGGTATACTGAAGCACAATTACAAGCATTTCATAAGTGTCAAAGGCTTTTATTGACAATTGCATTACGTTTATGCAAAGAATCAGTATTTGCAGTGTTGACCCTTCTTTTACAAGACCTCTGCAGTTCGCCCTGGCATGTCAATCAGCTTCTGGGCCACATCCTGACTGATGGCAGCCCATTCTTGCATAATCAATGCTTGGAGTTTGTTAGAATATGTGAGGTTTTCTTTGTTCACCCGCCTCTTGAGGATTGACCACAAGTTCTGAATGGGATTAAGGTCTGGGAAGTTATCTGGCCATGGACCCAACATTCCGATGTTTTCCTCCCCTAGCCACTTAGTTATCCCTTTTGCCTTATGGCAAGGGGCCCCATCATGCTGGAAAAGGCATTGTTCCTCACCAAACTGTTCTTGGATGGTTGGGAGAAGTTGGTCTTGGAGGATGTTTTTGGACCATTCTTTATTTATGGCTGTGAGTGAGCCCATTGCCTTGGCTGAGAAGCAACCCCACACATGAATGGTCTCAGGATTCTTTACTGTTGGCATGACATAAGACTGATGGTAGCACTCACCTTTTCTTCTCTGATTTTTTCTGGATGCCCCAAACAATCGGAAAGGGGATTCATCAGAGAAAATGACTTACCCCCAGTCCTCAGCAATCCAATCCCTGGACCTTTTGCAGAATATCAGTCTGTCCCTGATCTTTTTCTGTTTTTCCTGGAGAGAAGTGGCTTCTTTGCTGCCCTTCTTGACACCAGGCCATCCTCCAAAAGTCTTCTCCTCTCTGTGCGTGCCGATGCATCACACCTGCCCGCTGCCATTCCTGAGCAAGCCCTGCACTGGTGATGCCCCAATCCCGCAGCTGAATCCACTTTAGGAGAGGGTCCTGACACTTGCTGGACTTTCTTGGGTGCCCTGAAGTCTTCTTCACAACAATTGATCTCTCCTTGAAGTTCTTGATGATCCGATAAATGGTGGATTTAGGTGTAATCTTAATAGCAGCAATATCCTTCCCTGTGAATCACTTTTTGTGCAAAGCAATGATGACTGCACATATTTCCTTACAGGTAAATTAATATTTGTGTCATTCTCAAAATTTTTGGCCAGGGCTGTAGAGCTTTCTTTTAGTGGTATTTAATCCCCACTGTTTTTTTTGTTTTTTGTTTTTTTTTTTCTGTATAAACAAAAACAATTCACAAAATGTAATTAAAAAAAACATTTTTCTTAGTTTCTCTTAAAAGATTTTGCAAATAATTAATCTTTCTTCATAAATTTAAGCCAAAATGTATTCTGCTACATTTCTTTGGTAAGAATAATCCAAATCAGTGTATATTATTTAGTCTGTATGAAAGTTATATCGTCTACAAACTATGGTAGAATCAGTATATTTGAAAATCAATACTGACAGGCGATTTCCTTTCTTGAGGCCCTAAAATTGCCAGGACAGTACAAATACTCCCCAAATGACCCCGTTTTGGGAAGTAGATCATCTTAGGTATTTAGTAAGAGGTTTTCTGTAGTTGTATTTTTTTTTGTCACAATTGTTTGGAAAATTAAGAAATTATATAAGTTTGTTTCACTTTTGTTTCCTTTTTTTTGTCACCAGTTCAGTACAGCGCCATGATATCACTGGTCTGGTGGTGATCAAGGTTAATGATTGGTGACAGTATTTAAAAAAATATATTTTTTTTAATTGCATTTTTTTACACTTTTTTTTTCTTTTTAACATTGTTTTTTAACTATTTTTTTTTACATCCTGTTATCAGAGTAGTTCAGTATGACCATAGTGACACTATACTACTTTGGGGGTGTGATCAGGAATTTTTACACTATTATTGCATATAACAGTGATGATAACTTTTATAAGTAATAGTTAACTGTCATCAATGTCTTTCCATTCATAACAGCTTGATTACTATTATGATCTGTGATTGGCTACATCTGTGGGCCAATCACAGCATCACAATACTAAGCAAAAAAGGAAGCCATTCATGACTGTTTTGCTGACATTCTAATCAAGAGGTCATTATGAACAATCATTGTGTTGATCGCGGTAATTCGATGGACACAGCGGTCATGGAATCGCGCTACTGCATGCCCAAAGGGGTGCCCAGTACGCATCCTTCCAGAGTTGTACCAGTACATAGTGGTGCCTGCAGCTGCCACCCGCTTGCAGTACATTTACTGTGAGCGGGTTAGCAAGTGGTTAAAATAATACCTTGTGACCCATGAAGGTACTTGTTCAGACATTTCCTGTTATAGGGTCAGAGTACTCCCAGAGTTGTCCAATTGGGCTCCTAGGTTGTCACCCAGTTACATGGGCTTCCAATGGAGACTGGAGAAGGTGACAGAAAAGAGGCAAGGAAGAATGAATGAAGGATGAAAATATGGTGAAAAAAGGATTTTGTAAGAAATAAAAATTATATATATATATATATATATATATATTGCGTATATACCTGTATAATTTTATTAGTGATCGTGCATTTTGCATAGGTTATGGTCATATATTTACAGAATGTTATTGAAGAAGAGTGATCATACCGGTTTTCAGCCCTTAAAATATCACAGCTTCTGAATGATGGTAAAGTGTAACTAAAGCGACTTGTGCGCCAAATTCAGATCGTTCTAAAAATGTGCCACAATGTATCCCATTGAATGTGCCAAATGTAAACGTGGGGCTAATTAAGATCAGCTATCTTTTGGCGTACAAAGAAAGATTGGTTTAGACAGAATTTGCGAAAGTGTCTCAAGTGCATTCTAAAAGGGGTGTGCCATGAGCCAGATTCAAGTACACGTTCTATACGGCACATTTGGAGTGAATTTGGAGTGAATTTGTCACATTCTTTACCACTTTCAGAATACAAGACACTTTCACAAAATCTGCTTGAGCCAGTTTTTTTTAATTCCAGGGTCTGTGTCCAATCATTGTCCAGTTAAAAAGAACAAAAAAACTCTTCCTTTCACTGCTTAATTTTTTCTTTTACACAATCCCTGAGTTTTATTCTGGAGTGAACCCCACATTGGCCATTTACTCCCCTTTGGTTACATTACACTGCTAGTCAACCAACAGTAATACCTTCAAATTCTTAGTCCTCCCACTCCTTGCACTATACCTGATATTGTGTATACATTGTTTGTACATTTAGGAGACAGGTTACCATGTTACCCTCGTATCACATTCCTAACTATTAGCACCTACAGGAATGTGGCCGGACAGCTCTCCTAATGACGCTATTTCCTGTGATTGTCATCCACTCTCCGCCTGTGCTATGCATTACTGTATATTTACAATTAACATAGTTATTCGGTATACCTCTCCTTTTTCTATTTAAAACAATACAGGAATGTGGTTTCTAAATGTTTAACCCTTTGTTAGAACAGGTAATGTTTAAATCTAGTTTTACAGATGATATCCAGGGACTCCAAACAGAGCATAGACAAGATTATTTATGTTTAATTATGTGGGAACTCGCTCCAAATGGTAGAGCTTTGTTAAACGCACACAGCAACTCGCTTTCTTTTTTAAGGCTTTTTAGCCCACTTTTATTTAAAGAAAATGTCCCGTCACATAAAGCTTCCCATGCAGGGGTATCCACCATCAAACACATGCAAATGAAAATTCAGCCTCCTGGCTTGTACACAAGTTTTATGTTTGTCTCCTACAGACTCTTATCAAAATATGGCTCTCGCACACAGCTGGCCACTAGTACACAGCTAGTCTGGCTTCCACCTCTCCTTGGTGAAGACCTCCTGACTCCTGTCTTCCGGGTGGAGCCCTCCTGACTCCTGTCTTCCGGGTGGAGCCCTCCTGACTCCGTCTGACTCTGTCTGCCGGGGTGGAGACCTCCTGACTCCTGTCTTCCTGGTGGAGCCCTCCTGACTCCTGTCTTCTGCGTGGAGCCCTCCTGACTCCGTCTGACTCCATCTGCCGGGGTGGAGCCCTCCTGACTCCTGTCTGCAGGGGTGTAGCCCAGAACCCTGGTCCTGACTCTATGAAAAGGCCTGCACACACCTGTGCAATCAGTCTCCTGGCCATTCCTAAAACCTGGTCCCAGGATTGGAGATTTCATCCCTCCCAAATCGCTTTGAAATCTCCAGGCTCCAGGTCCCAAAATGGACCTTACAAACAAATGAGGAAAGTGAAAACACACATTCCTCTGTATCAAACACTTACCCCGGAGCCCCTCAACCTGCCTTGTTGAGAATCCTGGGTGAAATAACTTTCCCACATCGTGACAGATCGTCACACTGTCACAATATACATACACTATATTGCCAAAAGTATTGTGCCAGCCCTCCATATCATTGGAATCAGGTGTTCCAATCCCCTCCATGGATGCAGGTATATACAATCAAGCCCCTAGACATGCAGACTGCTTCTACAAACATTCTATTGAAAGAATGGGTCGCTCTCAGGAGCTCAGTGACTCCAAGCATGGTCCCGTGATAGGTTGCTACCTGCACAATAAGTCCAAATTTTGGATATAGCAGTGAAGGGTTAGACCATCAGGTTTTTATTGTTTTCTGTTTCCCTCTTGGTAGATTTATTTTCTTTATCTTTTCCTGGTGCACACTCTTTCCAAGACTGAAAATGATGGGAAGTCCAAAATTTCGAGTTGTCACCAAGACAGTAATAGAGGGAAAATCTTCCAATGAGGATATTTGCTCCAATGATATCTAACTGGGGATTTCCTTCATCTTAAAGAGATTTGTTTCTCACTTTCTGTTGTCTACAGGGCAGGAAGTCAATAGACATGTGTCCATAGGGCCAAAAAAACAATAGGAATTTTAAGCATTCCCTACTCAAAACTCAAATCAAAACTGAAAAACATTTTTGGATTAAGATACATTTACTTGGAGCATAACTCCTTGGACTAACCGCAAACCTCACAGGAAAGATATAGTTTAAAGGTTGGGTTCGGGAGCTAGGTTGAGCTTGAAAATGGCCACCAGATTTACATATCTCTCTTAGATTTACCAACACAGTGAGGGCCTAACTGATTGGATATAAATTAAATTAATGGTTGAGATAGACCCCCATGCTACATGGTTGTTGATAAATCTAAGAGAGATTGTACAATGGGTCTGTAAGGTGTGTGGTCGTGTGTGGTCAGCACAAGGATTGTATTTACAGCTAGAGGTCAAGTTCCTTATGACATTATCTTAAAATATAAGAAATTATACTATAGTATAATATATATAGTGTTTGGTGTGGTTATTTCATTATTGTGACTGAAACTAACCTCCACAAATGGTACAATGTTTCTTTCTAATGAATAATAATAATAATAAATCTATTTTACATTTATGCATCTACTTTTCAGAGGAACACATCCCTTAAAAGAATAATTTAGAGCAGAAAATTGGAAGTCAGAAGTTAGAGCATCGATTTTTCAGAAGGCAAATATTTGACTCTAAAAGAGATGGATTCCGAAGTGGGAATTAAAATTAGTCAAATCAAACAACGTATGGACCAAATCTATGGTAAGTTCATGTGTTTTAGCTTTCATTTCTAATAGCTTGTATCAGGAACAGAAATGCTGCACTCTGAGATACAAAATATTCTTCCTTTATTAGAATAGCCAGCAGGAATAAATTCTATAATGACATGTTTGGAGCTAGGCACAGCACTTCGTGAAAGCTTTCTTTGAGAATGCGCAGTGTCTAGTGAGAAACAGGTCAACACATACAAGCTTTTCTGCCATCTACCAGAAATTATTTTGGTGTGAATTCCACCCAAAAAACACAGGTATGGGGAAGTGGAAGGGGTCACCACTGCATTCTTTCTTTCTTTCTTTTTCTCTTTTCTTTCTTTCTTTCTTTCTTTTTCTCTCTTTCTCACTTTCTTTTTCTTTCTTTCTTTCTCTCTTTCTTTTTCTTCTCTCTTTCTTTTTCTCTTTCTCTCTTTCTTTCTTTCTTTCTTTCTTTCTCTCTCTCTCTCTTTCTTTCTTTCTTTCTTTCTTTCTTTCTTTCTTTCTTTCTTTCTCTCTCTCTTTCTTTCTTTCTTTCTTTCTTTCTTTCTTTCTTTCTTTCTTTCTTTCTTTCTTTCTTTCTCTCGTTCTCTCTTTCTCTCTCGTTCTCCCCTCTCCTCGCCCCCTCTCTTTATCTCTCTCTTTCTCTCTTGTTCTCTCTTTCTCTCTCATTCTCTCTTTCTCTCTCGTCCCCCCTCTCTCTCTCCCCCCTCTCTTTATCTCTCTCTTTCTCTCCCGTTCTCTCTTTCTCTCTCATTCTCTCTTTCTCTCTCGTCCCCCCCCCTCTCTCTCCCCCCTCTCTTTATCTCTCTCTTTCTCTCTTGTTCTCTCTTTCTCTCTCATTCTCTCTTTCTCTCTCGTCCCCCCTCTCTCTCTCCCCCCTCTCTTTATCTCTCTCTTTCTCTCCCGTTCTCTCTTTCTCTCTCTTTCTCTCTTGTTCTCTCTTTCTCTCTCGTTCTCTCTTTCTCTCTTGTTCTCTCCCTCTCCCCCATTTCTCTCGCTCTCGCTCTCTCTCTATCTCTCGTCTCCCCCCTCTCTCCCTCTCTCCCTCTCCCCCCTCTCTCCCTCTCCCCCTTCTCTCTCTCCCCCTTCTCTCTCTCTCTCTCTCTCTCTCTTTTTCTCTCTCTCTCTCTCCCCCCCCCCCTCTCTCCCTCTCTTTCTTGCTTCTCAGAATATTTGAACTAAGAATTCAGCACAATGAAGTATGTGTGTTGTGAAACAAGGCAATTAACTGATTTCATAACACCACCCAGCACACAAGTGACTTCTCCCTCTCTAGGGCAGTGACCTCCCTCCTTTTTCTTCTGTTGTTTTCACTTCAAAAGTTGCAAGTCAGTGCTATGTTTTCTGTTGTTTATTTGTAAAACAAATCTTTTTATGTTATTAGTTAAAACAAGACTAAGCCTCCGTTCACAATATGAACCACATTCCTGTGCAATTCATATGTGATTCAGCGCAGTCGGTCTGCTCAGAATGGGCTCAAATCGCACCGCATCACACCAAAGACCAAAATGCACCTTTTTTGGAGACGCACAGCAACTGGATTGCATGGTCATTTTGTACCAGTGCAGGCAAACGCACTACATCTGCGACTTGTGTTTGGGGTGTTGTTAGCTTTTGTGTTGACAGCTGCAACAGATCACAAGGGCATTGAGTTTGCATTGCGGTGCCAAAAATGCACAGGGATTGTTGGTGTTTCCTGCACCTCATAAGGTGTGAACCTAGACTTAATGCACACGGATGTTTTTAGGCATTAAAATAAATAAAAAACTAAGCTTTTAACCATGTTAGGGAAGCCAAAGGGTGGAGAAAGCTGGCCATAGAAGTGCATGGTTGCACTTCCATGATACGTCCATGTTCGAGAAAATACATTGTATCTACAACAAAACATTGGTGTTCACACAAGTTTAGGGGCCTACAATCATTCACTTCTATGGCTGGCTGTATGCTCCAGAAAAAGTTTTTCATGCTAGCCATATTACATGCCTAAGGATGTATGTGTGCATGCAAAACAGTTAATAAACAGTAAATAAATGAACAAATAAATAAATGAAGTTGGAGCACTCCTATTCTGGTGCAGCAATGCATGGGAGCCAATCAGCTTCTAACTCCAGCTTGTTTAATTAAGCTTTGACAATGAAAACCTGGAAGCTGATTGGTTTTCTATGCAGAGCTGCACCAGATGTTGAACCCTCCAGTTTTAGTAAATAACCCCCAATGTGTCTAAAAGTGAATTTACTATTCCTGCTCATCAGACACCTGTGTCTACCATGTACCCCAATCTGCTCTCTGCCCTTCACTTCCCTTCTAGTTCTATCTCATTCTTATCTTGTCTTTTATTCTGTTTAACAGAGAAGAAGAAAGGAAAATCGGTAAGCAAGTGTTATTTTCATTTTATAATTTACATAATTGTTATTCATTCTTTAGATTTTACTTTTCTGTACAGTATATTCATAGAGTTGAATCCAGCGTGTTTATCATGCTCCCATTAGGTTGTATTTATTTGTATCACCCTCCTATGGAAGCTAGGGGGAGCTAGTTGATTTATGTTTTAGTAGGAGACTAAATAGCAGCAGGAAGATAGTCAGAGGGGTCAAATTTTGTTCAGGGCTGAGATACTCCGAAGATCAACTCTCTGAAACATCCCTCTGACCTAGAGACTTGGAGAAATCTTGAGGACTCAGTGGGTGGGGGTGAGGAGTGACTGGTCTATATGCCTAAAGGATCTTAACCAATCCCCAAGCTGGGGCTTGGCAAGGGGTGGGAACAGCCTTTAAGGATAGCTGAGCCTGCTCAGTAGGAGGGGGAGTTCAGGTGGAAGATGTGACAGCAGGAGCTGGAATGTGGAGCCTGAGAGGGAGCCCAGAGAAGGGGTCTGCCTCCAGGGGAGCCTTGACAGAGGGAAAGTTGAACCTCATTGGTCTCTTGAGAGAGGACCATCTGTGGAGCTATGGGACGAACCAGTCCAGCAGAAGGCCTGAAGGCAGCTGCCAACCTACAGCCTACAGAAGAGGAACAGTGAGTACCCCTACACCCCCTGGACTGGAGTAGGGGAGAGGGCATTTGGGTGGGAAACCCACTGGACTGTAAATGTCAGACTCTAGATCCCCTTGTCCAGGGATTCCTACAGCAGGAGAGGCTGGAGAGCTCTCTAGGAAGATAAAACCCTTCTGAGTACTTGTATATACTTTCAGGAAGTCCTCAGTTTAACAGTTCTTTAGGCATCCCATGTACAGTGGATATAAAAAGTCTACACACCCCTGGTAAAATGTCAGGTTTCTGTGATGTAAAAAATTGAGACAAAGATAAATCATTTCAGAATGTTTTCCACCTTTAATGTGATCTATGAACTGTACAACTCAATTGAAAAACAAACTGAAATATTTTAGGGGGGGGGGAGTAAACCTAAAAAACTAAAATAATGTAGTTGCATAAGTGTGCACACCCTCTTATAACTGGGGATGTAGCTATGTTCATAATTAAGCAATCACATTCAAAATCATGTTAAATAGGAGTCAGTACACGCCTGCCATCATTTAAAGTGCATCTGATTACCCCAAATAAAGTTCAGCTGTTCTATTTGGTCTTTCCTGACATTTTCTTAGTCGCATCCTACAGCAAAAGCCATGGTCCGCAGAGAGCTTCCAAAGCATCAGAGGGATCTCATTGGTAAAAGGTATCAGTCAGAAGAAGCGTACAAAAGAATTTCCAAGGCATTATACTATGGATCGCAGTCCATAGTCATCAAGTGGAAGAAATATGACGCAACAGTGGCATTACCAAGAACTGGACGTCCCTCCAAAATTGATGAAAAGACAAGAAGTAAACTGGTGTGGGAGGCGGCCAAGAGGCCTACAGCAACATTAAAGGAGCTGCAGGAATAGCTGGCAAGTACTGGCTGTGTGGTCCATGTGACAGCAATCTCTCATATTCTTCATATGTCTGGGCTATGGGGTAGAGTGGCAAGACTGAAGCCTTTTCTTATGAAGCAAAACATCCAAGCCAATTCAATTTTGCAAACACACATCTGAAGTCTCCCAAAAGCATGAGGGAACATGTGGTATGGTCTGATGAAACCAAGGTTGAACTTTTTGGCCATAATTCCAAATGATATGTTTGGCTCAAAAACAACACCGCACATCACCAAAAGAACACCATACCCACCGTGAAGCATGGTGGTGGCAGCATCATGCTTTGGGGCGGTTTTTCTTCAGCTGGAACTGGGGCCTTAGTCCAGGTAGAGGGAATTATGAACAGTTCCAAATACTGGTCAATATTGGCACAAAACCTTCAGGCTTCTTCTCGAAAGCTGAACATGAAGAGGAACTTCATCTTTCAGCATGACAATGACCCAAAGCATACATCCAAATCAACAAAGGAATGGGTTTATCAGAAGAAGATTTAAGTTTTGGAATGGCCCAGCCAGAGCCCAGACCTGAATTTGATTGAAATTCTGTTGGGAGATCTGAAGAGGGCTGTACACAGGAGATGCACTCGCGGAGATGCAATCTGACAGATTTGTTGTGTTTTTGCCAGGAAGAGCGGGCAAATATTGCCAAGTCAGGATGTGCCATGCTGATAGACTCCTACCCAAAAAGACTGAGTACTTATGCAACCAGATTATTTTAGTTCTTTATCTTTAATTCCCCTCACCTGAAAGATTTCAGTTTTTTTGTTCAACTGAGTTGTACAGTTTATAGGTCACATTAAAGGTGCAAAAAGTTATGAAATTATTTATCTTTGTCTAATTTTTTACATCACAGAAACCTGACATTTTAATAGGGGTGTGTAGACTTTTTTTATACACTGTATCCCTCATCCCCATCATCCAAGTTCAACACCCTAATGAAATTAAAAAAAACAAGTTCAAAGACTGTTAACTGTCTCTGAAGTGCAAGTCTGGCAGGAAACGTGTGTTGCCTGGCTGTGCAGGACTATAGGGGGACCCAAATCTTCATCAACTATTAAGGGGGTAGTGCTACATTTTATCATTATTGTTCAGGATTTATATAGCGCCAACAGTTTGCACAATGTTTTACAGTGCGTGGGCAGATGGTACAATTACAATACAATTTAATAAAGTAGTACTTATAAAAAAAAGAGAGGCTGAATTCTATTTGTCCTTGTTTTTCCAGCAAGGTTATAACAGGAATATGGGCCCATTCAGCCAAAAGATAATTTGTGAGATTAGGTATTGATGTTGGATGAGAAGACTTGGCTCACAATTGGGTTCAAGTCATCCCAAAGGTGTTCAGTAGGGTGGAGGTCAGGGTTCTGTGAAGAACATTCAAGTTCCTCAATGGCACACTGGTCAAACCATGCCTCTATGGAGCTGGCTTTTTACACAGTCATGCTACAGCAAAAAGAGGTCTTCACCAAACTTACCACAAGGTTAGAAGAGCACAATTGTCTACAATGTCTTTGTATGGCGTAGCATCGACAGTACCCTTCACTAAAAACACCTGACCTCAAACTTTTAGAGGGTGTCCATATAATTTTCCCCATCTAGGTATGAGGATCATGTAATCTCATACTTTTGGCCACAAGTGTATATAGATTTCTCTTCATACTTTCCATTTTGTATGAATACTGAATCTCCTTTATCCTGTTGGCAGTCAGGCTACGTGGTTGGGATTATAACCTCCGTACAGCAGAGTGAAATAGCATGGATAGACACGGAGCTAAGGCGTGCTGGTGAACACATAAAGGAAATCAGATATGTCAACGTGTCTAATATTAAGACTAAAGATTTTGACAAGGCCATTTCTGAATCTACATTCTGCCTCTACATCCTCACCGAACATAAATGGAAAACTGTCCTTTCTCCTTCAGAAAGAAAAAAAGCTCTCGCAAGCTTTGGTAAGTGATAGGACACTGTACAGAGATGTGTTTTTGTTTATTTGTGGAATTATTAAATTCTGTTCTCAATACAGGGAAGAAGAAACCGATTGTGTTAATTGTAGACATGGTGGACAGCAGTGATGAGGAGAGGAATCGGATTATAAAGGACCAGCCCAAAATTAAGGACTATATCTTGGATCTCTTCTTATTCAAAAAAATAGAAGAAAAATCCGACATTCCACAGGACAGCGGCCTTGGCCGAGGATCTACGAGCTTCCGAGGTGAGAATAAACATCTTCAGCTGGTTACATGGTGTACTAATGTTTCATATTTGTCACATAAACTACGTGATTACAATAACGCTTTACAAACCTGTGTTCCTGGGTTCTGTCCAGGGGCGGACTGACAACTCATGGGGCCCCCGGGCAATAGGGGATCATGGGGCCCCTGTGTCCTCACCCACATTCAAACCACACCCAAAAAAACCTATGAAAAAGACTATGAAAGATTCCAGGGGCATCTCGTGGGGCCCCCTACTGACCCCGGGCCCTCGGGCAGTGCCCGAGAGCCCGAATGGTCTGTCCGTCCCTGGTTCTGTCCCTACCCAGGACTCCATCTGTATGAGATTTGCATATGATTCCTAGGAATGTGTGGATTTATTCCATGTGCTCCAGTTCACTCCTCCAGTATGTGTCTGTAGGAGCCATGACAGAGGCATTAGATTGTAAGCTCTTTGATGACAAAATCTTTCTAGAAGCAGGATCCAGGGGAGATTCTGCTCTTCACACCCTCTTTTGTTACCTCTTAGAGAAGCCTTTCTCAAGCTTTTTAACACAAAGGAATCCTTGAAATAATGTTCCCATCTTAGGTAACCCCTGGTAATAATTACTATAGCTACATCTTGCGCTCCATTAGCATTATAGTCACTGTGTAGAATTCTCCTTACATTTGAGGTCACTGGGTGAAATCTCCCCTTCCAAACAGCTAAAAGAACATTGTTGTCAGTGTTTACCTTCCTGAGAAGATAAGATTCTGAGGTTCAAGAATGCCTACAAAATCTTGTATCGGTGGTATTATGCACCGGCTAGGTTCGGCTAACTTTATGCCCTCTTATCCACCAACCTGTTTCACAGGTAGGAACAATGACACACGTTTGGTGGTCTTGCCCTAAGGCATGCAGACCTTGCGTCAAGGTTTATGCACTTCTTCATACTTTGCTTCATGCTGATCTCAAACAAAATCCATATGAAGCCCTCCTCTTTAAACCAACTGAAGAGTTACTTCACCCTGAGCGACAATTGGCATCACATCTTTTTACTGCAACCAAAAGAATAGAAAACCTCAACCCTAAATTTCAAGGATGTCAAACACCGAATGAATAACGTTATGATCAATGACAAATTAATGGTCATACTATTCGATAGTCATGAGAAATTTCTTCGGGGTTGGCAACCCATGCCCAGCCATCTTGGTTTAACAATGCCCTTCTGTCGATCGAACAGTCCTGCATCACTGACCTGTGGGACTCCCTTCCTTTTACCCCTCTTTTCTCCTTCTCTTGCTCTAACTTTTCCTTTTCTAGTTCTTTTCTTTCCTCATCTTCCAGCCAATTGATAAGATTATTAAGCCGCCAGGCACTGGCCTCGTTCAGACGGTTGCAAAATTTATATTTCTTACCAGTGGTTACATGCCATGCTCTACGCACGATATTCCCATGCCTTTTTGAATGTATGACTTGACATGTTATAATATATTTCTATTTTACTAACATTTACATGACCCTTAACCTTTTATACTGTGTGGTCTTCAGCCTTGTTCATTTGTGCATTTTTTTTTATTTTGCACTTACCTAACCTGTTCCGTAACTGTCTTTGTCTGTACAACTGAATCATAACAAAAACTTTTGTAGAAGAGATTCTGAGGTTCATTGCTCAAGGAACCCCTAGGAACCTCTGAAGGAACACTGGCGTTCCAAGGAAACCTTGTTGGTATATATATAAATATATATATATATATATATATATATGAAATTAGAGATTTAGATTTAGACTGACTTTTCATTTCCAAGTTGAATCTGAATTTAAGAAATGTGAATTCCCCAAAATCTTCTGGGGGAAGGACCAAAGGCTTTTTCACACCTTTTGCTGCTCCTGCTGTTGGCTGATCTCCCTTACCTTGACTGCCAGTGCCACCAGGTCCCACCATTCTATTTTAGTATCCCTGGTTGGTTTTTTTTCAAAGGAAGTAGCTCAGCCAGATTTTTGGTCCCAATATCATATCAGGAAGGTTTTCCAAAATCAATCTAAACAATTTTTATAATTTTCTGTTCAGCAAGTCACATATTTTGGAGCCTGGTTTGCATTTTCATTGATTTCAATGGGACATCTAGTCTGAAAATTCTGAATTTCAGAGGTTTGATTTTTTTTTAAGTGTATCAAAGAGTAGGTCACTCATCTCTACTAAATATCTCTGTTTAGTTTTTTTTGTATTTGACGATTAGAAGAACTATCATTCCATTTTGGCTTTTGGATTTGTCGGATTTTCATTACTCAACTGTGCAGTAAAAGGAAAAGTACACAATTTCAATAGATTGCCTTTCATAATGGCTATCAAAATATCCTGAAGAAAAAAAAATCTGATTGTACAATCTCTCTACAATAACATTTACGTCTGCCGACAGCTTTTTGGAATGACGGCCCATCAGTCCATTCAATGTATTTACAATCAGGCAGACCGTAGTATTACAGTAAATCTGATCTCTTGCTACCCAGATAACACATATGCGCTGCAGGAAAGAGGATGAGCTTTATCGCTCACATGGCACACATATGCCTCCATGGGCAGCAGAGCCGTTCTGCGCTGAGAGCATGCTCACTGATCCCTCCCAGCACAGTGACAGAGCTGTCAAAGACAGCTTTTGGTCCATATTAATTATTGGGAGTCGGCAAGATCATGTGACCATTATGACGGCCAATAGCAATGGTCACATGATCCTATCCTTCCTGTCTCCGGGGGGCAGACCCTATTAAAGGAATGCTGGGGCTGGGTGGGAAGGGGCTAGGTTGATCGTACAGGCTACAATGTATGTGTTCAGCTCAAGCTTTATCAGTGAAAAGTTAAATTGTAGTGAAATGTTTGTTTTTCTTAGGTGGACCATCTGAAAACAAATTACCTGAAGAAAATCTGGATCAATACAGGCATCTTCCATACCGTCTACCACAACCTGCTGACTCAGGTAGTTTTCTATTACTTCTGAAGAAGACCTTAAAAGAACTTATCACCACCATAATATATTTTTTCTGCACTTTCAGAGATTTAGTAGATGTCGCAAAAGACCCCATTACCAATTCAAAGAGGGTTCCCTTCAGAAGCAGCCATTCAGCACTGATGCACATACAGGCTTATAGATTTCTCTACACTAGCCTGTATGCCAGGCTTCTCAACCAGAAAGAGACAATTTAAAGAGAAATAGAAAAAGACTTGTTTATTTAAGTATATAATATATGGAAATAAGCAGGTCCAAACCGGGAAACATTATTGCAGTCACAGACAGACTGTTTAAAGTGTCAATCTTCTCTGCTAAAAAGCCTTCATGGGCCCAGGGACACCTGCACTAATGTTTGGCTAGATGTTCGAGTGAAACATAAGTTCGTCTCGAACATCGGCCGTTTGTGTGTTCAGTGAACACACAAATGGTAAGGATGTTCGTCGGGTTGTTCACCCGCTGCGCCCCACTACGCGCTGCACCCTTGTTTTGCATTGTGATCGGCCAAAGAAATGCACCTGACCAAAGGTGCATCATGACATCACAAGGGGGTGGGGTGACCTGCCCCCTTGTGATGTCATCACTGTATTTAAGAACTGTCATCCTGGCACAGCTGTCAGACAGCGGAAACCAGCATCCATAGCAGAGCATTTTTTTTTCTTTTTCCGGGTAGCAGCGGCAGTGGACATCGTGATTGACGTTGGATCCAATTTGGGGGGAAATTTGCTTTATTTTTATTTTTAATAAAGGACTTGCCTCCTGTCATTTTTTCCACTACACATTTTTTTTGTCATGAATGGGTAATGGTACCATGTACCCCAATCTTATTCACATGGGAGGGGGTGGGATCTGGGGCCCCCCTTGTAAAAGGGGGCTTTCAGATTATGATAATCTCCCCACCCAAAGACCCCCACAACCACAGGCCACGGTTGTGGGGAAGAGGCCCTTCAACCCATCAACATGGTGACAAGGTGCTTGGGGGGGGGGGGGGGCTGCATGTTCAGATAAGGGTCTGGTATGTATTTTTTGGGGGGGCCCTCACCATTTTTAAAACAATTTTGGCGTGGGGGTTCCCCTCAAAATCTATACCAGACCTGAAGGGCTTGGCATGGATGGTGGGGACCGCCACACATTTTTTTTTTTGCCTGGCAATTTCACCAATTCTTTGTAGCTGTGTGGTATCTTACCACATACTCAGATGTGGTAAGATACCGCTTAGTGAATTGTCCCTTCTATTTGAAGTTCGCAGTCAAACTTTTGTTAGGTTCGAATGTTTGACAACGAACCGAACAGGGGGTGTTCGACCCTGCACCATCTGTTCCCCCGTAGTTGGCAGTACAGGTAATCTTCTGCTTCCTCTGAGATAAAACTTCCCTTTAGAAGGATTACAGTTGAAATGAAAAACAGAATATGGTTTTCAAATGAAGAAATGAGTCAGTAACATCAATGAATGCTACTGATTAACAACCTTTTATTGATCTACCGAGGCTTAACTCCATCAATTGCCTGAAACCATATGCTGGGTAGCAGAGGTGCAGAGGATCCCAAGCTTCATCAACACCAAATAATCAGATGTTTGTAGAGAGAGACTTACTTTTGGATCCTCTTCTTAAAACACATGTTCATTAACAACATACTGTATATATCTATATCTGCTACAAGTTAGAGCTGATTCCAAAGTAAAGGTGATGTTAGATTCACACTGACTTACAGTCCCAAGTTGAATCCAAAATTTCAGTGTTTTTTTTAGAAATTTGAATTCCCCAAAAGACCAGGAAAGAGACCAATAACTTTTTCTGCCCTTTTAGATGTGTCTGCTGTTGGCTGATTGCCTCTAGCTTGACTGCCAGTGCCACCAAGTCCCACCATTCTATCTTAGCATTCCTGGTTGGATTTTCTTAAGGAAGTGGCAGAAACAATTGAGTACTGTCCGTGATACTTTTTTTATTTGCACTAACATACAATTTTGAAGACAAGCTTTCGGGGTACAATCACCTCAAGCGTAAGGAAGTGGCAAATTTGTGGTCCCATGATCATATCAGGAAGGGCTTCCAAAATCAGTTTGAACAATTTTTATAGTTTTCTGATCTGTAAATCACAAATTTTAGCGCCTGCTTTGGATTGTCATTGATTTGGATCTTCCAGTCTGAAATTTCAAATTGAAACAAATTTCAGAGGTTTAGAATTTAGAAGTATAGCGGACCACACCTGAGTTCACCCAGTACTACTAAATATGTCTATTTAGGTTTTTTTATGTGATGATTAGGAGCACTACCATTCTATTTTGGTTATTGGATTTGTCATTTTTTTTTAATTTTTGTTACTTTGTTTTAAAGCAAAAAGAATATATACAATTTCATGCCTGCCAAATTATCCTGAAGCTGAACAATAAGATAGTACAATCTCTCTGCCATCACTTTTAGATTTACTAATGACTTTCAGAATGAGGGCCCATCAGTCCAATAACATACTGCAGCTACTTTCAGGCAGACCGCCATATTACAGTAAATCTAAGCTCTTGTCACCCATGTTATGCATATGTACAGCAAAGAAGGTGGACTTTACTGCATACATACCACACATATACCTCCATGGGAAGCAGAGCTGTCACACTCATTACATGCTCCCAGCACAGTGACCGAGCTGTTTTGGTTCATAATATAGATCAGGAGTGGGTGGGACCAGCTCCTAAGCATGTGCCAACAGTGACAGCCAATCACAGTGGTCACGTGACCCGATCCTTCCTTCCCTCAGGGTGCAGACCCAATTAAAGGGATGCCGGGGCAGGATGGGAAGGGATTAGGCTGATTGTACAGGCTTCAATGTATGTGTCCAGCTCAGTCTTTGTCAGTGAAGAGTTATAGTGTAGTAAAAAGTCTGCTTTTCTTAGGTGGATCCTTGGAAAAACAATTACCTGAAGAAAATCCGGATCTATACAGACATCTTCCATACCGTCTACCACAACCTGCTGACTCAGGTAGTCCTCCATTATTTCTAAAGAAGATCTTAAAAGAACATTTCACCACCACAACATATTTTTTCTGCACTTTCAAGTAGATAGTAGAAGACACAAAGGATCTCATTACCATTTCAAAAGGGGTTCCTTATAGAAGCAGCCATTCAGCACTGACAGGCATACAGGCAATAACTTTCTTTATACTATGATCAGAAAAAAACAGCACAAGACCACCCTAAACAGCCATTATATATGTCCAATAGCAACAATAATCAACAAATTGTATTGGGAGGTAAAGGATATGTCCACAGAAGGTGAATGAACCAGAAGTCTCTGCATAGATTTCCAGACACCTGGTTCAGTCACCTTCTGTAGGTATATCCTTTAACTCCCAATACAATTTGTTGATTATTGTTGCTATTGGACATATATAAGGACTCTAATGGCTGTTTAAAGTGGTCCTGTGCTTTTTTTTTAATCATAGTGTATTGCTACAGAATCCCTGGATGATTCTAGCTCAGCAATGGGCAAACTACGGCCCGCGGGCCATATACGGCCCGGCGGACCTTTTAATCCGGCCCGCGGAGCTAGGCTCCCGCTAGGCTCCTCTCACAGTCCGCCCTGAAGACCGGTGTAGCATGAAAATCTGTCTCCTATGAGGATCTGTCCCCCTCGACGTATCTGCGCATGTGCCGGAGATCGCCGATCGGCTGCTAATGCCTGAAACTGGCACATGCGCAGATACGTCGAGGGGGACAGATCCTCATAGGAGACAGATTTTCATGCTACACGGGAACGGCGCGGGAACACGGCGAGAGGAACGCGCGGAGCAAAAGTAAGTGAATTGACACAGGGGGGACTTGGGGACTTAATATGGGGGATGAATTAATATGGGGAATGAATTACTATAGGGGGGATGAATTACTATATGGGGGATGAATTACTATCTGGGGGAAGAATTACTATGAGGGATGAATTACTATATGGGGGATGAATTACTATATGGGGGATGTATTACTATGGGGGATGAATTACTATATGGGGGATGAATTACTATATGGGGGATGAATTACTATATGGGGGATGAATTACTATGGGGGATGAATTACTATATGGGGGATGAATTACTATATGGGGGATGAATTACTATATGGGGGATGAATTACTATGGGGGATGAATTACTACAGTTGCAAGAAAAAGTATGTGAACCCCTTGGGATTACGTGGAGTTTTGCATGAATTGGGCATAAAATGTGCTCTGAACGTCATCTAAGTCACAACAATAGAAGAACACAGTCTGCTGAACATAATACTACACAAACATTAGATGTTGCCATGGTTTAATTGCACATAACATGTAAACATTCACAGTGCAGGGAGGAAAAAGTATGTGAACCTTTGGACTTAATAACTGGTTGACCCTCCTTTGGCAGCAATAACCTCAACCAAACGTTTCCTGTAGTTGCAGATCAGACCTGCACAACGATCTGGAGTCATTTTGGACCACTCCTCTTCACAAAACTGTTTCAGTGTAGCAATATTCTTGGGATGTCCGGTGTGAATCTCTCTCTTAAGGTCATGCCACAGCATTTCAATCGGGTTGAGGTCAGGACTCTGACTGGGCCACTCCAGAAGGCGTATTCTGTGCTGTTGCAGCCATTGTTTTGTTGAATTACTTGTATGCTTTGGGTCATTGTCCTGTTGCATCACCCATCCTCTGCGGAGCTTCAGTTGGCGGACAGATGGTCGTACGTTTTCCTGCAAAATGTCTTGATAAACTCTGGAATTAATTTTCCCATCAATGACAACAATCCGTCCAGGCCCTGAGGCAGCAAAGCAGCCCCAAACCATGATGCTCCCTCCGCCATGTTTCACAGTGGGGATGAGGTTTTGATGTTGGTGTGCTGTGCCTTTTTTTCTCCACACATAGTGTTGTGTGTTCTTCCCAAACAACTCAATCTTGGTTTCATCTGTCCACAGTATATTTTGCCAGTAGTGCTGTGGAACATCCAGGTGCTCTTTTGCAAACTTCAAACGTGCTGCAATATTCTTTTTGGACAGCAATGGCTTCCTCCGTGGTGTCCTCCCATGTACTCCATTCTTGTTTAATGTTTTCCTTATTGTAGATGTGTCAACAAAAATGTTAGCATGTGCCAGAGATTTCTGTAGGTCTTTAGCTGACACTCTGGGATTCTTCTTTACCTCATGCAGCATTCTGCGCTGTGCTCTTGCAGTCATTTTTACAGGACGACCACGCCTAGGGAGAGTAGCAACAGTGCTAAACTTTCTCCATTTGTAGACAGTCTGTCTTACCGTGGACACATGAACATCAAGGCTTTTGGAGATACTTTTGTAACCCTTTCCAGCTTCATGCAAGTCAACAATTCTTGATCGTAGGTCTTCTGAGAGCTCTTTTCTGCGAGGCATGGTTCACATCAGGCAGTACTTCTTGAAACCAGTAAACCCAAAACAGGTGTGTGTTTTTTAAGGGCAGGACAGCTGTCAGCAACACATCCAATATCATCACACTGATTGGAGTCAAGGTTGGCTCACTCCTGGCTTCAATTAGCTCTGGGAGAAGTCATTAAGCTAGGGCCTCACATACTTTTTCCTCCCTGCACTGTGAATGTTTACATGTTATGTGCAATTAAACCATGGCAACATCTAATGTTTGTGTAGTATTATGTTCAGCAGACTGTGTTCTTCTATTGTTGTGACTTAGATGACGTTCAGAGCACATTTTATGCCCAATTCATGCAAAACTCCACGTAATCCCAAGGGGTTCACATACTTTTTCTTGCAACTGTATATGGGGGATGAATTACTATGGGGGATGAATTACTATATGGGGGATGAATTACTATATGGGGGATGAATTACTATGGGGGGTGAATTACTATGGGGGATGAATTACTATATGGGGGATGAATTACTATGGGGGATGAATTACTATATGGGGGATGAATTACTATGGGGGATGAATTACTATATGGGGGATGAATTACTATGGGGGATGAATTACTATATGGGGGATTAATTACTATGCTTACTATGGGGGAATATTACTATACTTACTATGGATGACACATACACATCATTCATCTACTCTTGGTCCGGCCCCCGGGTCCAATATATGAACCCATTGCGGCCCTCAAGTCAAAAAGTTTGCCCACCCCTGTTCTAGCTTCATGCACCCTTGTTGTGTCTTCAGCCAGTTTCCTGGAATTAGTGGCGCTGGTTTGCCTTCTTTTTATTTCTAGTTTTCTTTATACTAGCTTGAAAATTATATTCACAGACCCTTATTCTGATGTGTGGGCTTTGACCTGACCCTAAAATGTACATTGCAGTGGAATATTCAGGCAGAAGACTGATCCTTTCCTTTCAGTAGAGATCAGATGACCAATACCTTTACATTTGGTGATTTGAACAGCTGCCTTGGGGTGTCTGAGATTATTTTTTATGTCCATAAAGTGTAAGGCGTACCAGGTGGCTAGGAGACTTATTGGATGGAAGGGCAGCTGGGGGGGGGGGAGGAATCCAATTAGATGGAAGATATGACTGTGGTTCTATTGGATGTCAGGGTAGACAGGGTCTTGTCAGTGAAGAGTTTATTGTAGTGAACTTTCTGCTTTTTTTTAGGTGGACCATTTGAAAACCAATTACCTGCACCAAATCTAGATCCATACAGAAAGCCTTCTTCATACCGTCTTCCAAAACCTGCTGGCACAGGTAGTCTTCTATTGTTTCTAAAATGGACCATATACAAGCTTAGTCATCCTAGAACCTGGGGAAGCTGGGGGGGGGTTGTTCCCATTTGATGGTAGGGTGACTGAGGGACGGATGGTGGGATAGCTAAGGGTCTTATTGGATGGCAGAACAGCCGGGGGTCCTGTTTGATGGCAGGATAGTTGGGAGGTCCTTAGGGATAGCAAGGCACCTGGTAGGGTCTATTAATTGGCAAAGTAGCTGTAGATCAAATTGGATGACAGAGTAACTTGGGTGTCCTCTTAGATGGCAGGGCAACTGGAGGGTTCTATTGGATGGCAGAGTAGCTGGGGGTCCTAATAGGTGGAGTTTGTTGGACATTTTCATATCTTGTTCTGTATAATGTATAATCCTTGTGCAGAAAACTACCAGCCCCCAGAGCAAGGTGCCAGAGTTTACCAGTCCATTTGTTACTCTTATTTTTTTGTCTAACGCTGATTTGCTGATTCTGCTTAATCATTCACTCAGATATAATTTATTATATAGATAAAAGTAATAATTCACTCGGTCAGTTATGATATTGCTGCAAAGATTTTTTTTTTTGCTTAAAAAGATTCATGCAACATATATTTTCTCCCACAGGTCTTCAGGCTGAGACCACTCAGGTAAAACAAATGATCATTTTAAATTTGCTATGTTAATGAGTTATTATTATGACAGCAAAATGGCTGTAGACTTCTAATGTACAACATATCTATTCCTGACATCACCTAAAAATAAAAAATATAAAGGTTCCTTATCATGCTTTGGGAAGACTGGAAAGGATTAAAATAGATAATTAGTGGTGTGAGGCACCCCAGGCAGACTTGTTGCACATCTTCTGGTCAAGCCTCCACCTACATAACTTTTATACTCAGGTACACACTACAACCCAAAGTTTCACTGGCAGTAATAGACCTAGAGACCCAGGTTTTTCTTCTCCACCAAAAAAGAGTATAAAGAAATAATGAACCAGCAAACACAAATGCTCCTGCGCTTGGGGATGGACTCGATGCTACAACCACATTAAGAATGTCCTGGAACATGCACACCTTGTTGCCCTCAAATAGACCGGGGGAATCCAAATATACTGAATGAGGAAAGAACAAACAGAGGGCGCCCAGGCCTAGTGCATTACCAAAAAAAATGTTTAATAAAAAATAAAGTAGGTGTTGTGCTCACAAACGACAATATAGTCAAGGCACATCATAACGAACAGCTGGGTCAACACCGCGCTGAGTAACAGTCCGCAATAGGGAGTGTAGACATCCAATAGCTGACGCGTTTCGAGGACCTGCCTCTTCCTCAGGCCCCCCCCCCCCCCCCCCACACACACACACACACACACACACACACACACTTTAGAGAACCCATAGTTACCTACCCTGCCAACAACAAATAATGCCCTTCAGATCTTGTGTCGTATATGGGTCCATTGAACATCATTGACTCCACGCCCCCCCCCCCCACACACACACTCACACACACAAACAAGAAATTCTTTCATACTCCCCTTCTTTACCCTCTCCTCTTACATTTTCCTATAACTATTGTAGTAGAATGAGGCCATGCCACTGTGTGAAAAGGCAGTCTGGGACAGGTTTTAGAGAAAACAGGCCCACTAATGGCACAAGTGTGTGCTGTTTTTTTTAGCAAAGACAGGATGAGAGGTCAGTGCCCCACCCTTTTGAAGGGGTCAGGGATTGAAAGAGAACCAAGAGGTGCATGTCTGCACTGAGCTGTCCAGAATGGTACAGGCCAAGAAGCTGAGAGGCAGGATCTCACCAGGGATTGGATATATAATTGACCATGTACAATCCAGATGTCAATACATAATTACAATAAAATTGCATCCAAAAACTCAATGTGTTTCTTGACTCTCAGTTCACTTCTTCAGGAGTAGATGCATGTGTAATATAAATCGGCTAAAAAAAATATGACAGTATTTCCAAATGGTGATTGCCACGGAGGTCTCGCCTGGGAGCTGTGGAAGTACGACTCCGCGAGAACCCAAGGGGACAAGCCAGAAGCATATATATAGTGGGTGGGCAATCATGATAGCACCCTAAGTAATTACATGACTCAAGAGCTGTACATCAAAGTGTTGCTTCTCAGTATCTTCACGGTGCAGAGTATCTGCTGCTCCATGAGGATACTGAGAAGCAACACTTTGATGTACACTTTGGGTGCTATCATGATTGCCCACCCACTTTATATCTGATTCTGGCTTGTCCCCTTGGGTTCTCGCGGAGTCGTACTTCCACATCTCCCAGGTGAGACTTCCTTGGCAATCACCATTTGGAAATACTGTCATATGTGTTTTAGCTGATTTCTATTACACATGCATCTACTCCTGAAGAAGTGAACTGAGAGTCATGAAACGCGTCGAGTTTTTGGATACGATTTTAATGTAATTATGTATTGACATCTGGATTGTATACAGTCAGTTGTATATCCAATTATGTATGAAATGCATTAATATGGACTTACCATTTTATTCTCTTTTTGTAAGCAAGGAGAAATGTATTCATTTATTAAAAATTAATGTTGGAAACTAGTTATTCATGTGTCGTGTGTGTTGTGCCTCATTTGAAGTCCCAGGACAAATAAATTGTTTGTATATCTATATTAAGGGATGGAGGCATATCACTGAGTGCATCGGGTCACATTCTATTTTAGTTTAACCTACTTGGTTTGCCTCTACGGGCTCCACACTTGTCACCTGTTACGACACACCCATCTTAAAGCTAGGTAGGATTGTGACTGGTCCAGTCAATGGCCGGACACCTATCACTTTTGGCCCTTGAGAATGTACTGACTTTGTTTTTCAACATTTCATCCTAATGCATTGTTCACAAGGTGGTTATTTATAATAATCCCTGTGTGTCATTTGTTTTTATTTTCTAGACAACTACATATGTTTCTTGATTGCTTTTTATTGAAACTAGTATCTCTTGTAAACGCCTTTTCTTAAATAAAGAATGCATAAAACCATTATAATGGATCAAACATGAATATTATGCAACTCATGAACAACTGCTTAAAAACGCATATTGTACATTTCCTAAAAGTGTCAAATCAGAAAGTTTTGCAGAAATATATCGTGGCTGACACTTGTTACTAAGCATAGATGAACATTTTGCATCTCCTTTTCTTTCCTTTTAGAGGTCGTTAGACAGAAAACACATAGTGGGAATTTTCTCCAGATCACGGGAACAAGATTACGACTGGCTGGTGAGACTCCTTAAGGAAGCCTTCCAGGACATTGTTGCAGATGTGAAATGTTGTTTCGTCTCCAACAATGGACAACAGCAACTCATAGATGGCATGTCTCAGTGCACATTTGGCATTCTCTATCACACCAAGAACAGAGGGAGAGTTAACATCACTGATGTGGAAGAGGCTCTGTATGATGAGGAACTGGAAACCATTTCTGCTGAACTTGGTAAAAAAAAACAAGATATAAAAGAAAAACTATGTATGTAATGAGTGGAAGACTGGATGGGGGGAGGAGGCAAGAGGGCATTTGCTCTCCAGATCACTGAAAAAAACCTGTTGGGCTAGTGGCCTTTACATTTAGACATTGATAAGAGTGGAACCCCAGCCAGTGAGACTTGGTGGTCCTTATAAAGTTACAACTCCCCACTGAGGTCTGCAATCATAGCTTCTCTTTGAGGGATGTCTTCAAGCACCATCTTTTTTTGTGATTCTGAGATGTCATATGACTACATGGTGAGAGAGAAATAGGAATCTGATATTGGGAGGCGTGAAAAGGTTTTTCACTAGACATGTGCAGAATGGAAAAATTCATACTTACAGTCTTTGAAGGAAATCAACAATATGTTTACAGTTCAAATTTATTTTCAAATTCAATTTTGTTTTTTTCAAATAATTTCAAATTCGATTCAAATTATTTCAGACATTTTGTTTCGTTATTTCAGCTTCGTTTAAATTCATTACTATTATACCTCAGAAATCCAAATATTTCCAAATAATTCAAATTCATCCGGAATTCGATGTAGAATAAAATGAACCATATACGTCTATTTTTCACAATCAACCATGTCCTTTAGGAACTCCCACCTGACATTGTGGGGCATTTTACCTGATACAATTTCTTTAGCCTACAGAAATATGCACTTACAGTTGCAAGAAAAAGTATGTGAACCCCTTGGGATTACGTGGAGTTTTGCTTGAATTGGGCATAAAATGCGCTCTGAACGTCATCTAAGTCACAACAATAGAAGAACACAGTCTGCTGAACATAATATTACACAAACATTAGATGTTGCCATGGTTTAATTGCACATAACATGTAAACATTCACAGCGCAGGGAGGAAAAAGTATGTGAACCTTTGGACTTAATAACTGGTTGACTCTCCTTTGGCAGCAATAACCTCAACCAAATGTTTCCTGTAGTTGCAGATCAGACCTGCACAATGATCTGGAGTAATTTTGGACCACTCCTCTTCACAAAACTGTTTCAGTGTAGCAATATTCTTGGGATGTCTGGTGTGAATCGCTCTCTAAAGGTCATGCCACAGCATTTCAATCGGGTTGAGGTCAGGACTCTGACTGGGCCACTCCAGAAGACGTATTCTGTGCTGTTGCAGCCATTGTTTTGTTGAATTACTTGTATGCTTTGGGTTATTGTCCTGTTCCATCACCCATCCTCTGCGGAGCTTCAGTTGGCGGACAGATGGTCGTACGTTTTCCTGCAATATGTCTTGATAAACTCTGGAATTCATTTTCCCATCAATGACAACAATCCGTCCAGGCCCTGAGGCAGCAAAGCAGCCCCAAACCATGATGCTCCCTCCGCCATGTTTTACAGTGGGGATGAGGTTTTGATGTTGGTGTGCTGGGCCTTTTTTTCTCCATACATAGTGTTGTGTGTTCTTCCCAAACAACTCAATCTTGGTTTCATCTGTCCACAGTATATTTTGCTAGTAGTGCTGTGGAATATCCAGGTGCTCTTTTGCAAACTTCAAACGTGCTGCAATATTCTTTTTGGACAGCAATGGCTTCCTCCGTGGTGTCCTCCCATGTACTCCATTCTTGTTTAATGTTTTCCTTATTGTAGATGTGTCAACAAAAATGTTAGCATGTGCCAGAGATTTCTGTAGGTCTTTAGCTGACACTCTGGGATTCTTCTTTACCTCATGCAGCATTCTGGGCTATGCTCTTGCAGTCATTTTTACAGGACAACCACGCCTAGGGAGAGTAGCAACAGTGCTAAACTTTCTCCATTTGTAGACAGTCTGTCTTACCGTGGACACATGAACATCAAGGCTTTTGGAGATACTTTTGTAACCCTTTCCAGCTTCATGCAAGTCAACAATTCTTGATCATAGGTCTTCTGAGAGCTCTTTTCTGTGAGGCATGGTTCACATCAGACAGTGCTTCTTGAAACCAGTAAACCCAAAACAGGTTTGTGTTTTTTAAGGGCAGGACAGCTGTCAGCAACACATCCAATATCATCACACTGATTGGAGTCAAGGTTGGCTCACTCCTGGCTCCAATTAGCTCTGGGAGAAGTCATTAAGCTAGGGCCTCACATACTTTTTCCTCCCTGCACTGTGAATGTTTACATGTTATGTGCAATTAACCCATGGCAACATCTAATGTTTGTGTAGTATTATGTTTAGCAGACTGTGTTCTTCTATTGTTGTGACTTAGATGACGTTCAGAGCACATTTTATGCCCAATTCATGCAAAACTCCACGTAATCCCAAGGGGTTCACATACTTTTTCTTGCAACTGTACCATGAAAAAGTCCATTGATTCTTTGTGTCCTTCAGGCCAAAAGTTCCCAGTCCACCTCTGTATATATTTCTTTGAAAAAAAATTCCAGTGAATTAGCTAAGCCATTTAATGAGTTACTTTAAGCCATCCAGTAGACACTACAACTTTGCTAAAATTATCGACTTCACTGAGCTTACTGATTGTGAGTTTTGCATATTCTGCAGCAATAACTCAGAAAATACCTCACAGGGTCACCGTCAGTACATGTATTGCATGATCAGACTGAAGATTCCACATACACATTGATCATTTGTATTTTCTCTTGCAGGCAGGAGAAACATCATTGTGATGATTGATGATCTGGAGGACAGCAGTGAAGAAGAGAAGACTCAGATCCAAAAGACACAGCCCAGAATTAACAAGTTGGCTTGTGAACTTATGCTCATTTCAGTTTCAGAGAAAGCCAATAAACTGAGTCTGGCGAAAAAACTGAAACCACTCAAATTTATTTTTGAAGGTAGAAATGTTATTTGATTTATTTAATATACATTTTTTAATGTGTTTAATGTGATTCTAAACATTATATATTTATTTAAATAATAAACATGTCATACCTTCCTCCTCTTCTTGGGTCCCCTTCCGACATCTTTGCTCTTCCCACTTGCTGAGTGCCCCATAGCAAGCTGCTTGCTATGGGGGCACTCTTGCAGGCCAGCTCCTGAGCCTTGCTGTCTGTGTCTATTGAAACAGCCAGCGGGTCTCGGCCCTGGCTGTGATTGAGCTATTGGGTAAAAATTACAAATCGTATAACTCTTTGGAAATTTCAAATCATTATGTACAGTCCAGATGAGGGAAATTACATTATTGTGATTGCTGTTTTTTTTTTTTACTTTTTGTAAAAATGTTTACTTTTTTTTCTTCTTGATCTGAAATCTGTTGAGGTTTAATATCATAAAGAATAAATTGAATGTGATTTTTCTAGGGGATTATGCTAGTCTAAAAATGCAGAACACTGGAAACCCAGAACGGCATGTCCATCCTCCGAATCCTCCAAATCTTCAGCCTGAGCCACCACCGTACACTGAAAATGGTGCAGGTATTATTATTATTATTATTCAGGATTTATATAGCAACAACAGTTTACACAGCGCTTTACATCATAAAGGCAGACAGTACAATTACAATGCCATTTAATACAGGAGGACCCTGCTCATTACAGCTTATAATCTAAGAAGGGGAATCAAGAGATACAAGAGGTAATAACTGTGGGGGATGGGGCGATGGAGAAAATTTCATGTACAGTTGTTAGGTGGAGCAGGATAGGCCTCTCTGCAGAGATGAGTTTTAACCGCTTGCCGCCCTGCCACTGTGTATATAGGTGTGCAGGGCGGCAGTGGAGCGCAAAACCACGTTTAAAAACGGGTTCCACGCTCCCGACACTTTCACCGGCAGGGGGCGCGCGCGCGTGCTCCCGCCGACCCGCGGGTGACACGATTTGATCCAGGAGGGATCAATCATTAGATTTCAGCCAGTGATTTCTGGCTGAAATCACATGATCGGTCCCTGTCCTATCCTGTCCTGTGTTGACATACACACAGGGCAGGATATGATGTCATTTTTTTCTGCCTGGACACATTCCGTTCCAGACAGAGAAGAAGACATCCAAAAAGTGAGTACACAAGCACTGCACTACAGTTAGAACACTCTAGGACACATTTAACCCCCTGATCGCCCCCCCCAGTTAACCCTTCACTGCCCTGTCACCAGTGTCACTGATCAGTGAAGCGATTTTTACTGATCAGTGTCGCTGGCGACTTCCGATAGAGTTAGCGCCCCTCCCAGATAGCGCCAGATTGCCCGCCAGTACACCAGTAATCCCGTTTAACCCCTTGATCGCCCCCCCCCTCCAGTTAACCCCTTCACTGCCCTGTCACCTGTGTCACTGATCAGTGAACCAATTTTTACTGATCACTGTATCAGTGTCGCTGGCGACTTCCGATAGAGTTAGCGCCCCTCCCAGATAGCGCCAGTTTGCCCGCCAGTACACCAGTAATCCCGGTTAATCCCTTGATCGCCCCCCTCCAGTTAACCCCTTCACTGCCCTGTCACCAGTGTCACTGATCAGTGAACCAATTTTTACTGATCACTGCACCAGTGTCGCTGGTGACTTCCGATAGTGTTAGCGCCCCTCCCAGATAGCGCCAGATTGCCCGCTAGTACACCAGTAATCCCATTTAACCCCTTAATCCCCCCCCCCAGTTAACCCATTCACTGCCCTGTCACCAGTGTCACTGATCAGTGAACCGATGTTTACTGATCACTGTATCAGTGTCGCTGGCGACTTCCGATAGTGTTAGCGCCCCTCCCAGATAGCGCCAGATTGCCCGCCAGTACACCAGTAATCCCGTTTAACCCCTTGATAGCCCCCCCCCCCCCAGTTAACCCCTTCACTGCCCTGTCACCAGTGTCACTGATCAGTGAACCAATTTTTACTGATCACTGTATCAGTGTCGCTGGCGACTTCCGATAGTGTTAGCGCCCCTCCCAGATAGCGCCAGTTTGCCCGCTAGTGCACCAGAAATCCCATTTAACCCCTTGATCGCCCCCCTCCCCCCCCCCCAGTTAACCACTTCACTGCCCTGTCACCAGTGTCATTGATTACAGTGAACAGATTTTTACTGATCACTGTATTAGTGTCACTGGTGACTTCCGATAGTGTTAGCGCCCCTCCTAGATAGCGCCAGTTTGCCCGCTAATGCACGGGATTTTTTTTACCAAAAACATGTAGCAGAATACATTTTGGCTTAAATTTATGACTAACTTTGAGTTTACGATATATTTTTTATAGCTGAAAGTAGAAAATATTGTTTTTTTTCAAAATTTTCGTGGTTTTTTTGTTTATAGCGCAAAAAATAAAAAGCGCACAGGTGATAACATACCACCAAAAGAAAGCTCTATTTGTGTGAAAAAAAGGACGTAAATTTCGTTTGGGTACAGCATTGCATGACCGTGCAATTATCATTTGAATTAGTGCAGCGCCAAACAGCAAAAAAAGGCCTGGTCATTAAGGGGGGTAAATCCTCTGGGGCTCAAGTGGTTAAGGGATCGTCTAAAAGTGGACAGGAGATAGTCTGACACATTGGGGTAAAGAGTTCCAGAGAATGCACAAGGCTCTGGAGAAGTCCTGGAGGCAAGCATGTAGGAGGTGACAAGGGAACTAGAGAGCAGGAGGTCTTGGGAGGAACAAAGAGAATGAGTTGGTTGATATTTTGAGACCAGGTTAGTGATGTAGCTGGGGGCCGAGTTGTGGATGGCTTTGTAATTTGTTGTTAGTATCTTTAATCATTAATTAATTGGGTGAGCGGAGGGATTGGCGGAGAGGGGTGGCAGACACTGAATGGTTGCTAAGGTGGATGAGTCTGGCAGCAGCAATCATTATGAACTGAAGGGGGCATAGTCTAAGGCAAGCCAATGAGAAGGGAGTTGCAGTTGTCGAGGTGAGAGATGGCCAGAGAGTGAGGTAGAAGCTTTGTGGTGTCATTGGTTAGGAAGGGCTGTATCTTGGAGTTGTTGCGGAGGTTGAGGTGGCAAGCTGGACAGTGATTAGACGAGGGGTCAAAAGGATAGTTCAGAGTCCAGGAATATACCTATCACACTGGCATGCAGGGTCGGGTTGTTAGTTGAGCTGTTGATTTTGATGGAGAAGTCAGGGGAAGGGGCACATGGAGGAGGAAATATTATGAGCTTGTTTTGGATAGATTCATTTTCAGGAAGTGGTGTGACATCCAGTCTGATATGTCTGTGAGAGTGAGACTAGTGGAGTCAGCTGAAGGGTAAAGAAATAAATGTGGGTGTCATCAGCATAGAAATGGAATTGAAAGCTATGGGAGGCTATCAACTGATCCAGGGAGGAAGTGTAGAATGAGAATAGGAGAGGTCCAAGAACAGAACCTTGGGGAACACTGACAGAAAAAGGAAGAGAAGAAGAGTAAGTAGAATTGTAATTGAAACTGAAGGTGTGGTGGGATAGGTAGAATGAGATCCAGCAAAGAGTACAGTCAAGACGTTCAAGGGAGTAGAGTATTTTGAGGAGGAGGGAGTGGTCCATTGTGTCAAAGGCAACAGAGAGGTCCAGAAGTGAGTACAGAATAGTGTCCACTGGTTTTAGCCATTAGTAGGTTGTTTGTGAGTTTAGGGAGAGCAGTGTTCTTGGAGTGTTAGGGTGAATTCCGGACTGAAGGGGATCAAGAAGGTTGTTCTCAGTGAGATGGTCGCTAAGTCGGTTGTAGACCAGGTGTTCAAGAAGTTTGGAGGAAAAGAGGAGTAAGGAGATGGGCCATAGGTTGATAAGATTGGTGGGGTCTAGTGAGGGCTTTTTAAGTATTTGGGTGACTAATGTATATTTTAGAGAATTGGGGAAGATTCCGGGAGAGAGGAAGAGATTGAAAATGTGAGTTAGAGTGTAGGATAGAGCCAGAGGGTGGCCGTAGCATTTGCGATGAAATAGGGTCCAGGGGGCAGTTGCTTTGGTGGTTGTTAGAAAAAAAGCTTAGCAACCTTGTCTATAGTATCAGGGCTGAATGAGGAAAGTAGTGATTGTACCTGTTGGCATGGAATGTTAAGTAGGGTAGGTACCTGTGCATTGGAGATCTCCTCCATAAGGGTAATCCTTTATGATTTCTGAAGAAGCATCTTATAACTAGTTACCACCTTCAGAAACCTTCAACCTTTAGGGAGAACTCTATTCCAATCAAAATATGAATGTTTTGATGTTTAAACTGTAGAAGTCACAACCACAGTCACATTTTCAGCATGTCGTGTTGCAGTGGGTGAGAACATAATAAAAAGTCCAGTAAATGACATTCCAGTGCACTAACATATACCAGAGTGTACAAAACAGAATAAGGCGAACTTCTATTTGAGCAAGTTGAGCTTTTTTTTTTCTCCAACATGCCGCACAGGATTCCAGAATATAGAGTGGTAGAGCAGTGGACTCAGAGCTTGGTGGAAGTTCTGACCACGGGCGGACTGACCATTTGGAAACTCGGGCACTGCCCGAGGGCTCGGGGTCAGTAGGGGACCCCATTAGATGCCCCTGGTACCTTTTTCATAGACTTTTTTGAGTTTGGGCAAGGACACAGGGGCCCCATGATCCCCTATTGCCCGGGGACCCCATGAGTTGTCAGTCCGCCCCTGGTTCTGATTTTATAGTGTGGTGGTTCTCTATTGCCCAGCGGAAGTGCCAATGGGGTACCTGGAGGTCAGCTTGTATGTAGAGAATGGATAATAGTGCCAGGCTATAAGTATTAGTCCAGATATGATTTTTTTTATCTTTCACAATAAAAAGATTAATCAAGAGTTGAGAACCAATGCATTTCAGGGGTCATCCACCTTCATCAGGGCTACAATATTATCAAAACAATGTTTTTATAGCAGTTTCTTTAGTTACACAAATGTACTAATATGCATGTTTTACAAAAGTACTAAAATACATTGCGGGGAAAGAAATGATTTCAGTTCATAAAAGCACATCAAGTATAAGATCTTAAGTTCTTCTTGAGAAATATATTAATGTATAACTAAAGGCAACACTTTTGTTTTAGTTTTGGATGGAGTAGAGAGGGATTAGACCCCCTGTCAGTTTTTATTGCTGTCTGTGTCCCCGTTATGGAGATTTACCCTCTCAATTTGTCTTGTTTACCATAATCATTGAAAGTGAAAGTAAAAGAAAATCCCAAATTCTGGGTTGACCCCAGAAAAGTAATAGAGGGGGCATTTTCCAATGGGGACGCTAATTCTGTGGGCCCCACGGGATTCTCTTAATTTGCAGGGATTTCCTCTCACTTCCTGTTTGGCAATGAGACAGGAAGTGAAGGGAATTTTCCGCCATGGGACACAGATGGCGGAAAAAAATATGACAGGGGTTATAACCCTCACTTACTTTATCCAAAATGAAAAAAAAGTTTTGCCTAGAGTTCTACCTAAATCAATCAGCCATTTAGTAGAGGGCAAGCACTTCAACATCCCTCCCATCCCCCAAAAAACATACAAAATGGGGCAATCTCTTTAAAGCACCAGCTCAGTGCTGATGGGACCCATTCTATGGTAACAGAAAATGCGGTACAGATATTGTGCGTGAAAATCCCAGTAGATCAGCAGTTTTTGGAATACTCAGACCAGCCTGTCTGGCACCAACAACCATATCACACTCAAAGTCAATTAAATCCCCTTTCTTCCCCTTTCTGATGTTCGGTTTGAACTTCAGCAAGTCGTCTTCATCACGTCTAGATGCCTACATGTATTGAGTTGCTGCCATGTGATTGGCTGATTAACAATTTTTGAACAAAAACAGGTTTACCTAATAAAGTGGCCGATGAATGTATAGTCAAAACTAGCAAAGCTCATGGTTCCTGCTGATTGGGAAGCTCTAGCTTTCACTCACAGGGGGCATGTCAGACCACTGCAGAGAGACCACTGCTTCTCAGCAAAAAGCAAGGGTCCTTCTCTACAGCATTCTGGCAATAGACAGGCTTTTCTACTAAAGAAGTGGCTGCTTTACCCCAAGATCACATCTAAACATTTTCTGCAGCGCTTTGCATTTAACATGACTTCCAATGGGACTTGTTCACATCTCATGTTGTCACCCGGTGCGTTTTTTTGAAAGGGTCAGGGACTTTTTTCAACTTAAAAAGTTGCATTTTTGCCTTCAATGGAAACACTGTAGAAAAGTATATATTGCGTTTTTTCTGCATTTTTAAATCTGCCTATCGACTAGAAAAAAAATTCATCGAAATACGGCAAAAACTCAAGTGCAAAAACGCAAAATGCAAAGCAGAAACGGCTCAAACGCAGCCTGCATAGGTGTGAACCGAGCCTTAGAAAGAGAACAAAATGGAAGACTTCGATGTTTTGCTTTAATGCACTTGGAATGTTGTTAACTTATTAAAAGTGAAAGTTTGATTTGCAGATGACGGCTTGTAGTTCCCAAAGAACTGCGAGGGCACTGCTGAACGCTGTCATAGTTCATTGATCTTCCTCAGGGCTTTTTTTTTTTCAAACAATAGGTGCAAGAACTCGCCCCTTCTCAGTCACCTCTTGTCTCCGCCCCTCCCTACCCATCTCTGAGTACTGTCACTTGGCTCCACCCCCTACCCACTTCCCAGTGCCACACCTTTACACATACATACATATAATACAGAAGTATCTTTTTGTGGTGCTAAATCATTTGTGTGCAGTTTGTTAATGATGATGACAAGGAAAGCAGTAAAATAGATCCCCCGCAGCTAGCAACATTAGACCCCCCCAGCAACAATAGATTCCTCCAGCAACAATGGACCCCCCAAAAAAATATCACCCTTGCAACAACAGACTGCCACCAGCTGCAACAATGGACAGTAGACCCCTTTCTCAATAGTAGATCCCTTCCAGCAACAAGTGACCCACATCAACAATAGAACCCCTACCAGCAACAATAGACCTCCCCAGCAACAATACACCACCACACAAAAATAGATCCCCTTCAGTGATAATAGACCTCCAAGCAAACCAACAACAATAGACCCTCCAGCACACCCCATCATCCTTTGCCATTACATACATTCAGTGCTGGAGGTGCCAGAACTGCGTTCCCACTGAAATGGTATGCGCAGACAGCTATCCTGACAGTCTTCAGGAGCTGGATATCCCACATGGAAGAGAAATATACTTTAAATATATTTAAAAAATATTCTTCCCAAATACATTGACATATATTCGAAATACTACAATTTTCGCCGTATTCAATATATATATATATATATATATATATATATACTGCATGTTGAAATGTGGTTTTTATATATTACAAACTATATGAAAAATATTTTTACTTTTTTTTTTAAATATATTCTTCAGATTTTTTTTTAACATATAAAAAAGTAATTTTAAGATATATTTTTACATATATTTGTAAATGCGTTCTAAAAATGTAGATTAAATGTATTTTTAAAGACATACAGTATATTTGAACATGTATTTTTCAAAAAGTACTTTTCCTATCATCATCATTGCTGTGATTATCCTGCATAGCCATTATGGACTGCAGGACTAAAAATAATTTTGCTGTATATATTTCAAGTATATATTTGTTAAGTATATTTAGTTTTGTCTCTGTTGACTCAGGTAATGCTTCACCAGTCCTGTCAAGAGAAAGAATGCCGAATGTGAGTATGGGCATAGTGTACATTTATTTGGTTATATTTTAGAGAAAGTTTCAAACATCAATAACATTTATTTATTTCAGGTACTTATATAGCGCTGTCAATTTACACAGTGCTTTTACACATATATATTGTACATTCACATCAGTCCCTAACCCTCAAGGGGCGTACAATCTAAGGTCCCTAACTTACATTCATATATTAGGGACAATTTAGACAGGATCCAATTAACCTACCAGCATGTCTTTGGAGTGTGAGAGGAAACCGGAGCACCCGGAGAAAACCCACGCAAGCACAGGGAGAACATGCAAACTCCATGCAGTGGGCGCCATGGTCGGGAATCAATCCCATGACCCATTTATTGCAAGGCAGACGTGCTAAACACTAAGCCACTGTGCCGCCCATTTTTCACCACAGTGACCAAAGTCCCAATCCCAAGTGTGCTGCCAATTGTATACAAATATATGTTGCGCTCCCAAATAGCTCCCAACAAATAATAACCAAATTATCACCATCAAATTCAAACTATGATACAAATAACTAACAAAAGTGTACAAATACCAAACAATACCCAAATAGATGGTCTCAACTAACCAATCTCCTCCAAATAAATATCAAAATAATTCCACATGAAATACTCCTCTAAAAAATATTTTACCAAGTGCTCATAAATCATCTATTAGTGACATGATGTACTTATTATTACCCTCAATTTCATTTATATTCATAATACCCTCATTTAATATAAAAAAATAGTAAACCAACTAATAACCCTCAACTAAAACGCATTTAGATGATCCCCCATAAATGAAAATAACCAAATGCTCATTAATAATTAATAGTGATTAGTATGAATCCAAATATCATCAAAATAATAGTCCCATTGAATAAACAATTGTTTATATAGTGACTTGGTGCTTGTTGTTCTTCAATTTGTGACTTTTGTGAATCCTTCAAACAGTGAAGATATGCGCTCACCTCCTTTGATGCCTGCAATTAGGCTATACACGCTTTCGGTTCACTTTCCCTGGAACCTGCTAGACATATACTTTTGCTGGTGAAATAGGGAGACCCTTCCTTTAGGAGTAATGGATGTATCCTCTGGTGGCTGATTATCCCCTCAGGGATTACACACTCCTTTTGTTATCCCAGACCTCCTAATTATCCTCTCCTTGTGTTACTCCGCATGCAGGAAGAAATAGAGGACATAGTGCTTTACCTTTTAAAACTTTTTATTCCCACCATCAAAGTATTAAACTCACATTACACAGGTTTAAGTAACGCAATATCCCATTGGAAATCCTCTGCTGGCCTATGAGTCATACACCTGCCGTCTATCGTGTTGTGCAGCTCCTCTCTGAGTGATGATGTAGCCCCTCCCCTATGCGTCACGCCTCCAATCATGTGGCTTCATCAGGGAGTTGTGAACGTGATTGGAGGCGTAACGCGTAGGGGAGGGGCTACGTCATCACTCGGAGAGGAGCTGCACAACACGATAGACGGCAGGTGTATGACTCATAGGCCAGCAGAGGATTTCCAATGGGATATTGCGTTACTTAAACCTGTGTAATGTGAGTTTAATACTTTGATGGTGGGAATAAAAAGTTTTAAAAGGTAAAGCACTATGTCCTCTATTTCTTCCTGCATGCGGAGTAACACAAGGAGAGGATAATTAGGAGGTCTGGGATAACAAAAGGAGTGTGTAATCCCTGAGGGGATAATCAGCCACCAGAGGATACATCCATTACTCCTAAAGGAAGGGTCTCCCTATTTCACCAGCAAAAGTATATGTCTAGCAGGTTCCAGGGAAAGTGAACCGAAAGCGTGTATAGCCTAATTGCAGGCATCAAAGGAGGTGAGCGCATATCTTCACTGTTTGAAGGATTCACAAAAGTCACAAATTGAAGAACAACAAGCACCAAGTCACTATATATAAACAATTGTTTATTCAATGGGACTATTATTTTGATGATATTTGGATTCATACTAATCACTACTAATTATTAATGAGCATTTGGTTATTTTTATTCATGGGGGATCATTTAAATGCGTTTTAGTTGAGGGTTATTAGTTGGTTTATTATCTTTATCATATTAAATGAGGGTATTATGAATATAAATGAAATTGAGGGTATTAGTAAGTACATCATGTCACTAATAGATGATTTATGAGCACTTGGTAAAATATTTTTTAGAGGAGTATTTCATGTGGAATTATTTTGATATTTATTTGGAGGAGATTGATTAGTTGAGACTATCTATTTGGGTATTGTTTGGTATTTGTACACTTTTGTTAGTTATTTGTATCATAGTTTGAATTTGATGGTGATAATTTGGTTATTATTTGTTGGGAGGTATTTGGGAGCGCAACATATATTTGTAGAGTTTTCCAACACAGTTGTAGTTATGTGTTTCATGTTTGCGATCCTCTAGTAATTATCACACCTGTGGCTCGCAAGTTACTCTGATTCATCTATAGCTGCCAATTGTATAGTTTCAACTAATCTCCAAATTTGGTGTATTTGCAAATATTTGGCAATATGATGATAGCAACTGTCTGCAGAACCTAATGAGAGATTTCTCACTGCATGGCACCATCTCCACTAACAACACCAGGAAGTGTTTTTTGGTAGACATATGTGATTTGTTTAGTTAGGAATCAAAATTTGGATGGAATTTTTGTTATTTGAAGATTTGTAAGTGTCCAGATTTTCAAATCACAATAGTAATGAATTTCTAGAAATCTGAAATAAATTATAACAAAACAAATTATCTGAATTTGAAAATGAATTTGAAATTGAAGATGATTTTAAATTTGAAAATGAATTTGAATTGGAAGATGATTTTGAATTTGAAAATGAATTTGAATTTGAAATTGAAATAGAAATATATTGCAATAAATACAGTAAGGTATAAAAGTGAAAGAAGATGACGATTATACCTTGGCTGATGTATAGAATAGAATAAAACAGAATATGACAGAATATAAAAGAAGAAAATATTGTAGAATAGAAAATTACAGAATATAATTGAATAGCATGCAGTGTAAATAGAATAGAAAATAAAGAAAATGAATAAAATAGAATATAATAGAATGGACTAGAATAGACTATAAAAGAAAACATAGAATAGAGTAGAACAGAAGATAATAGAATAGACTATAAAAGAAAAAATAGAATAGAGTAGAATAGAAAATAGAATAGAGTACAAAAGAAAAAATAGAATAGAAACAATAGAATATATTAGAACAGAACAAATATAACCTTCTGAAATTCGAATTTTGAAATTCAAATTTTAAAAATTGAAATTGATTAAAAAAATAACGAATTTACAAAATGAATCTGAATATTCATAGTCAATCTGTCACTGGTTATCCAAAGCTAGAACATGGCTCCCAAAATATTAATTTGGTTGCTGGAATATATTGTAAATTCTTGTACTGAGGACTTTCCTAGCAATCTACACTCCTCCATTCAGCTCTAATCTTTTCCTTGAGACCAGGTGAGCCTGTGTTGACCTGGATTCAGTCTCAGACATCCTAGTCTTCTATACATAGGGAGGAACTTCACTCCACTTTCTTAAAGTCTAAGTTTGGTTACATTTTTCTAAGCAGCACAAGGGGCAGTACTTACACTGAATGAAAAGTGTCCTAAGAGTGGATTCTCTTAGTTAACATCTTCTGTCCTCTGCCTCCCATGTCATGTCATGGACACTCATCAAGAGTGCCAACTATGCCTGCCCTTTCTGTCCCCCTCCTCCATTTATAAAAGCTGTACTATAGTTTCCATCAATGAAAAGCGCTCTATGAATGGAGGAGGTGGACCTTTCATTCATCCACTCTTCCTTCATTCATAGAGCACTTTTTATTTCAGGACGCTATAGTACAGCTTTTATAAATAGAGGAAGGGAATAGAAAGGGCAGGCATAGTTGGCACTCTTGACAGGTTCCTATGACACATCCAGCAGCTCATATTAACCAGAAGATTACCAATGCAAGGGTGGTGGTGGGGGGGGGGGATGGGCACAGGACTGAAGATTTAAATGAAGAGAATAGACATCAACACAAGGGACGCTTCTCATTCATTGTAAGTACTGCCCCTTGTGCTTAATGAAGTATATATACCTAAATTTAGGCTTTAATTGTTTTTTTGAGGACAACCCTAACAAATACAAACTCACACACCCCACAAATCCTGCATTGTCTGCCATAATCTGCCATGTTTTGTGCCACCATTTTCCTTTGTGCAGTGTGTAGTAGATAACCCCAAAGTCTCCTGGGATGGGTGACATCAGCATCACCAGGCAGTGTGACTACATCATTCTCACCAAGGCAAGCATACCAGGAAGTGCAGGGTATTTTCATACCCCCCCAAAAAACTATCACAGATCCTTAAAAAGTAGGGGGGAGGAGGGATTAAAGAACGTTAAAGAAGGAGGCGAAGGTCTGCTTCTACTTCATGTTATCAGTTGAGACAGAGATGGCAAAAAAAAACCCTCAGATCCTTTGGTGACTCCACTCACAACTTTCTGACAATGTACCTCACCATCACTTTTCCAGACTGTTCCAATCTCCTCCAAATCTACAGTTGCCATCTTCTCCAAATCAGAAGAGAGCGACTACTCCTGGCTGAGTCAGAAGCTGTCATCTGGAAGTCTTGATGTCCGATCCTATAAGATTTCACCTTCCAATAAAGATCAGCCCCAAGAAACCGCCTTCCAGTGCAAGCTTGTAATCTTGTATCACAATATGCATGACGGGAAGTTACGCCTTACAGATGCCAAGGATGCCATGTACCATGAGGAGCTGGAAATGCTCTCCACTAAATTCGGTAAGAGAATTCCAGATGTATTTATACTTGAAGCTTGGCTTCTATGGATGGAGGAGCTGGGAGGAAAGTGATTCCAAATGGAAACTTGTGTGAATCTTGTGTGAAAACATTTGTTTAACCCAGCTACTATAGAGGAGGCTGGTAAACTTTTTTCTAAAGCCCACCTAACCACCTGTCCCCTGGACCCTGTTTCCTTACAAATACTACTGTTACCATCTGGCTCTATCCTTCATTCTTTAACTCATATAATAAACATGCGCTAGTCACCCCCATACTTAAAAAGGCCTCTCTGGACTCCACCAATCTAAGACCGATCTCCTTACTCCCTTTTGCCTCCAAACTCCTTGAAACCATAGTCTACAACCAGCTGAGCTGCTACCTTATTGAGAATAACCTTCTTGATCCCCATCAGTCTGGATTTTGCCCACAACTCTCCACAGAAACTGCTTTCCTAAAACTCATAAACTACTTACTCACCACTAAAACCAATGGTCACTATTCCGTACTCTTACTCTTGGACCTCTTCACTTCCTTTGTCAAAGTTGACCACCCCCTCCTCCTCAAAAAACTCTATTTACTTGGTCTCCATGACTGTACTCTCCGTTGGTTCGAATCTTACCTGTCTCGTCACACCATCAGTGTCACTTACAACTCTACTTCCTCCTCTCCTACCCCTCTTACTGTCTGGGTCCCCCAAGGTTCTGTCCTTGGACCTCTCCTATTCTTGATCTACACTTCTTCCTTGGGTCAGCTGATAACTTCCCATGGCTTTCATTATACCATTTCTATTTGGATGACACACAAATCTATCTCTCTTCTCCTCAGCTCACCCCATCAGTTTCCTCACGTATCACCGATTTACTAACAGACATATCAGACTGGATGTCACACCACTTCCTAAAACTCAATCTATCCAAGACTGGGCTCATAATATTTCCTCCCCCACATGCCTCGTCCCCTGATTTCTCGGTCAGGATCAATAGCACTACTATCAACCCATGCCAGGGTGCTAGGGGTAACCCTGGCTTCTGAACTATCCTTTCAGGCCCACATCCAATCCTTGTCCAAATTATGCTGCCTAAACCTCTGCAACATCTCCAGAATATGCCCCATTTTAACCAATGATACCACAAAGCTCCTAATTCACTCCCTAATTATCTCTCACCTCGACTACTGCAACTCCCTCCTCATTGGCTTAACTTTACATAGGCTACCCCCCCTCCAGTCCATCATGAATACTGCTGCTAGGCTCATCCACCTTACCAACCGTTCAGTGTCTGCTACACCTCTCTGCCAATCCCTCCACTGACCTCCATTCAGTGTCCTTCACCTCTGTCTCCCAATCCCTTCACTGGCTTCCACTCACCCAACAAATAAAATTCTAAATATTAACAACAACTTACAAAGCCATCCACAACTTTGCCCCCAGCTACATCACCAACCTGGTCTCAAAATATCAAGCAAACCGCTCTCTTCAATACTCCCAAGGCCTTCTGCTCTCTAGTTCCCATGCTCACCTCCAGGACTTCTCCAAAGCTTCTCCCATCCTATGGAACTCCCTACCCCAATCTGTGCATCTATCTTCTGATCTATCCACCTTTAGATGATCCCTGAAAACCTTTCCCTTTAAAGACTATCCTGCTTCTAACTAGTAAATGGCCTTTTATTTCCTTCATCAGCTTCTCCCCCCACAGCTATCACCTTTTGTATCACTCAACCCTTCCTCCTAGATTGTAAGCTCTGATGAGCCGGGCTCTCTGTTTCCTCTTGTACCAAATTGTATTGTAACTGTATTGTCCGCATTCCTTTTGTAAAGCGCTGCGCAAACTGTTGGCACCATACAAATCCTGTATAATAATAATTTATAAATAAACCTCTTTTTGTGAGGATTCTGATACAGGTATATCTGTATTCTTACATTCTTGTAGATTTGTTGAAGGTGAATTTCTGAACATTTCTATTTGATTTCTCTTTCGGTTTCAGGGAAGCGTAGGGTGATTGTGGTGATCGATGATCTGGTGGACAGCGATGATAAAATTAAATCTCAGATCCTGGAGAGGCAGCCCAGCACCGGGAGATTCGCCAGAGACCTTTTTCTCTTTAGCATGAAGGAGAAAAAACACCTGAACAAAAAGGATCCAACAAAAGATGGAAAAAAATTGATGGACAAAATCAGTGCGATAAAGGAACTGCTGAACAAATAAAGGGGACATTTTTCTCCTCCACATTATTTGCACAATATAAATAAATGGTCATCCAACACAATGACACAAGACTAAGAATAGGCCAGCATCCATTGAGTTCCACCATATTTTTCCAGAAGAAGCCGACAGTTTTAGTATGTTGAAGAAAAAATTAGTTTTGCAGATCAGTTCCTCAACTGGTGGACCCTATAAATACAACCAGAAATACCATTTACTCTACGAAAACACGTCCCATCAGCCCATCTCCCTTTGCAAACATTTTCCAAAGACTGATCACCTTAATATTGAAGAGCCTATTCTACCTTGGTGCCATATTGGATTCTCTTCATGTCAAGTAGAATGATGAATGATTATGAATGAGTGAATGATTTCCACCTTCAAGTTGGTGCTACCTTGTCATTTGCATGGTCTAAGGAATAAAAATATTAATAAAGTCATATGCAGTCTTATTTTTTCTTTTGCATAGAACACAAGCGTGGTGAAGGTTCATACCCTTCATCAGATGTCAGTTTTGTCATTGGGGAGATTTCACTTCACATCCTGCTGAGCAACTGGTACAGGAAGTGAAGAATAATATCTTTAAAGGGAACACAGACAGCAATAAAACCCCTGTTTTAGAGGAGTGTAGAAGGTTTTCAGCCTCACTGTGGTTTCAAAGTGTTATTAAACCCACAACAGTACAATCAGTCTGTAGATGCAGTAAAGCGTGCTTGTTATACTCACTGTGGAACCTAAGGGGTTAATCATCCACATTGTGTAAAACCGCTGTTTGATCCTGACTTCTCTGATTCTCCCCTTTTTCTACTGTCCCCAATATATCTCCTGATAGAACAGAGGTTTGGGGACAAGCTGAACATGCCCAATTTGGTTTGTATTGCTAGAGAGGTTTTTGTTTTAGTGCATATGGTCAGCACAGGACCAATCAGCGGTTTAGAGGTTCTGGGGTCCTGCAGCCTCATAGGGGAGAATTAAAACTCCTCCTAAAAGCTTTAACCAGTGCTCTGCTGAAGTCACAAGACTGCTATATACTGCTGATGAGAAAAGGTATTTAGCCATTTATATTTACTAAAATAATTGCATTCCCATGTTCTGTGTACTGTGGGAGAGCAGATATAGTGAATGCGGGGTCCGGGGAGACCAGATATAGTGAATGCAGGGTCCAGGGAGAGCAGATATAGTGAATGCAGGGTCCGGGGAGACCATATATAGTGAATGCGGGGTCCGGGGAGAGCGGATATAGTGAATGCGGGGTTCGGGGAGAGAGGATATAGTGAATGCGGGGTCTGGGGAGAGCGGATATAGTGAATGTGGGGTCCCGGGAGAGCGGATATAGTGAATGCGGGGTCCGGGGAGAGCGGATATAGTGAATGCGGGGTCCGGGGAGAGCGGATATAGTGAATGCGGGGTCCGGGGAGAGCGGATATAGTGAATGCGGGGTCCGGGGAGAGAGGATATAGTGAATGCGGGGTCCGGGGAGAGCGGATATAGTGAATGCGGGGTCCGGGGAGAGCGGATATAGTGAATGCGGGGTCCGGGGAGAGCGGATATAGTGAATGCGGGGTCCGGGGAGACCGGGTATAGTGAATGCGGGGTCCGGGGAGAGCGGGTATAGTGAATGCGGGGTCCGGGGAGAGCGGGTATAGTGAATGCGGGGTCCGGGGAGAGCGGGTATAGTGAATGCGGGGTCCGGGGAGAGCGGATATAGTGAATGCGGGGTCCGGGGAGAGCGGGTATAGTGAATGCGGGGTCCGGGGAGAGCGGATATAGTGAATGCTGGTTCTGGGGAGAGGGGATATAGTGAATACAAGGTCCGGGGAGAGCGGATATAGTAAATGCAGGGTCCGGGGAGAGCGGATATAGTGAATGCTGGGTCTGGGGAGAGCGAATATAGTGAATGCGGGGTCCAGGGAGAACGGATATAGTGAATGCAGAGCTCGGGGAGACCAGACATAGTAAATGCAGGGTCCAGGGAGAGCGGATATAGTGAATACGGCCTTCACGCCTCTGCCTTACAATTCAGTTCAGGAGGTCTCACGTGTTTTCCAGAGGTCCAATCCTTTCTCACTCCTTCCCAGGGCCTAAAACCAGGTAAATGTTTCTCTCCCATCAGATGTGACCACAGTGATGCTTTTCACACCCCATATAATGCCGGATACTCCAACGCTTTTATACATTGCTCATTTCACAGATTCATTCACCAGCTACTCTATAAATAATGGAAACCCATTCTTACCTATGCTTAGGAACTTTTACTGAAAAATATCTAAATATATTTAAAAAATTATATATTGATACTCAAATCAAGCACTGAACTCAACAAACAATAACCTTAATCATATTGGGTTGATTCCTACTTTTTAACAGTCCCATCCACCAGAGTATGTTATATGCTTCCACGACCTTTAGATGTCCATGCAAGAATATGGTCCTGGCCCTGTGCTCCTCCGGGCAGGAGAACTCTTATATGGCAGGCCCAAGTTGTCTCTCACCATCAGCAAAGTGATGCTACTTCCTTTACTGCCTCCCTAGAATAATCTTCACACCTCAACAAACAGGTGCCTTTCATGTGATTGAGGATAAATCTCCACCATTTCAAAAGCAGGACTTCTTACCATGCAGCAACTGGGAAACATAGTCAATTTTCTTGAAGACCCACCCATACCACCTTCGAAGCTTGCAATCTATTATCAAGCCTAGTACACTAAAAACGGTTTCAAACTAAAATGTTTTTTTTTTTTTTTTATATGAATTGAATTGCTCTTTTTAAAGTCAAGGTTCTTGTTTCAACTCAATGATTGAAGAAATGCAGCCAAAACACTGCAGTTAGCATTCCCAGAAGATGTGATTAGCAGTCGCAGCCTTTGTGGTTGATTTACTAAAGGAGGCTCACTTTGCAAGGGAATTTTTACTTAGTGAATACGGTTAAAAGACAAGTAATCACGTGCAAGAAATATTAAAAAAAGCATGAAGTTTGATTGCAATTTTGATTGTGATATCCTTGTAAAGTAAAAATTGGCCTACAAAATGCAAAGCGAACAACTAATTTATTTATTTCAGGTTCTTATATAGCGCCGTCAATTTATGCAGCGCTTTACATATATATTGTACAGTCACATCAGTCCCTAACCCTCAAGGGGCGTACAATCTAAGGTCCCTAACTCACATTCATACATACACATACATATTAGGGTCAATTTGGACAGAAGCCAGCATGTCTTTGGAGTGTGGGAGGAAACCGGAGTACCCGGAGAAAACCCACGCAGGCACAGGGAGAACATGCAAACTCCAAGTAGGTGGTGCCGTGGCTGGGTTTCAAACCAATGACCCTAGTACTGCCAGGGGGAAATGCTAACCATTTAGCCACTGTTTCCTCTAGTAAATCAACCTTTATGTGTTTTTCTAATGACGGGTCTCCTTTAAAGTGGTAGTAAAATAAAAAAAAAAGGCATAATGTGCTTGTATGCATCGCTGCAGAGGCTTCCATCTTCAGCCAGTCCTCCTTCCCGGTTCGCGGGCTGCAGCCCCTTCAAAAGCCAGGCCACGATGACGTCCTGCGCACTCCCAAGGCACAGACCTCTGAAGGAATGGCATGAAATGCACGTGCAGTAACATCACTGGGTGACACTCACTAGAATATCTCCTAAACAATGCAGGTTTAGGTGACATTCATTTTACCTACAAGTATACTTCATTATGAGCTTACCTGTAGGTAAAAATAAAAACTTTGAGTTTTTTACCACTTTAAGTTTGGAAATCTACCAGTATTTCACACAAGCCCAAAATATTTAATGATAGTAAAAATAAAGAAAACCTAGATAAGTCTAACAGCAGAAGTGTAAAACTGATAAAGAAAAAGGAAGTGTAAAAGTCAATTTATAACTGGGAGGACAAAAAACCCCAAGACTTGGTTTAGTTCATAAGGAGAACTTTGTCCTTGTGTTAAGTCGTAAATACACAGATTGGAATCACATAATTGAAGAGAATAAGAACATTGATTTCTCTTACAAGGAGAGCAGTAACACGGCCATAGTAAAAACTGATCATTTCTGGAGTGACAGTCTCCTATGAAGACCACACATTTCCAGGTGACTGGAAGAGACGGAATGCTCCATGTACTTAGAGGGACAACATCGGCCGAGCCTCATCCAATCTCCAGTCTACTACTAGACCAGCAGACAATCGGTAGGTGATCAGAGAAAAGGTAAGAATTGTGGGAGGGAATGAGAAACCAAGTGTCACCATCGGGGGGGGTGGAGGGGGGCTAATAATGTAACTGAAGTGATTTTTTAACCCCCTCATGACGAAGGTAAAACAAGTCTTATTGCCTGAACACAGTTTTGCACCTTTGACATGTGTTAGTAAAACTGTACTTATCATCCCAACTACTTAGTGTATCCAGGTGAATCATCATTGTTCAGGACAGGTTGGGCTTTCATGGATATGTCCTAATTATATTTTTATCATGAAAGGAATTTCAAAACTGGCCCAAAATAGTAAAAAAAAAATATATTTTTTAAATTTAGCTTTATATTTCTTGCTATTGCCATGACCACCAAACAACAACCCCCTGGGGGGAAAGTGACAGCTGATTCTCTGAGCTATAGTGAAGAAAGAAAAAAAAGTTGGTAATTACATTTAAAAACCGGCACTGACCTATAGAGGTTTATTTACTAAAGCTGGAGAGTCCAAAATCAGACTCCCTTCTGCATAGAAACCAATCAGCTTCTAACCTCAGCTTCTTCAATGAAGCTTTGGCAATGAAACCTGGAAGCTGATTGGTTTCTATGCAGAAGGGAGTCTGATTTTGCACTCTCCAGCTTTAGTAAATAAACCCCATAGTGACAGCGACTTATTTTTTACATTTTTTCTGACCTCCGGAACAGATTAATTGGTTTTCAATGCATTCCTATGAGAAACCATGAAGCCAGAACACTGCAGTTAGTTACAAATGTTTCGCAATATGAAACGTCCCGGAGAAAGCATTAAATTCGTAAACCGAGGTACACCTGTATTATCAAAAATTGTGGGAAACAATAAACATTCCCAGTAATAAACATGTATCAGTTTGAGTTTGTTACAATAATCCATATGAATAAACACCTCTATATATTGTACATAGGCATTATAAAGAAACACGTTTTTAATACAGTAATAGTTTACTGTAGTGGTTTTATATATATCTTCTATGTGTATTAATTTATCCACTTGCCCTCCAGAAGTTTTACCCCTCTTCATGACCAGGCCATTTTTTGCAATACGGCACTGCGTTACTTTAACTGGCAATTGTGCAACATATCCAATGAAAAAAAAATTAAAAAATAAAATTTCTTCCTAAATTTAGGCCAAAATGTATTCTGCTCCATGTCTTTGGTAAAGAAAATCCCAATGAGTGCATATTAGTTGGTTTACATGAAAGTTATAGCATCTACAAATGGCAGTATAGATAGTGGGATTTTTCTTTCTTTCTTTCTTTTTTTCTTTCTTTCTTTCTTTCGGCAATCAGTGACTTATAGCAGAACTGCAGCAGGCATTCTGATACTAACTGAGACTGGATTGGAACTGACTACCGTATTTTTCGCCATATAAGACGCTCCGGAATATAAGACGCACCCAATTTTAAAGGAGGAAAATCTAGAAAAAAAAGATTCTGAACCCAATACATATAGTAATTCATCCCCCATATAGTAATTCATCCCCCATATAATAATTCATCTCCCATAGTAATTCATCCCCCATATAGTAATTCATCCCCCATATAGTAATTCATCCCCCATAGTAATTCATCCCCCATAGTAATTCATCCCCCATATAGTAATTCATCCCCCATAGTAATTCATCCCCCATAGTAATTTATCCCCCATAGTAATTCATCCCCCATATAGTAAGTCATCCCCCATAGTAATTCATCCCCCATATAGTAATTCATCCCCCTATAGTAATTCATCCCCCCTATAGTAATTAATCCCCCATATAGTAATTCATCCCCCATAGTAATTTATCCCCCATATATTAATTCATCCCCCATATAGTAATTCATCCCCCATATAGTAATTCATCCCCCATAGTAATTCATCCCCCCTATAGTAATTCATCCCCCATAGTAATTCATCCCCCATATATTAATTCATCCCCCATAGTAATTCATCCCCCATATAGTAATTCATCCCCCCTATAGTAATTCATCCCCCCTATAGTAATTCATTCCCCATATTGTGTCAATTCACTTACCTTTGCTCCGCGCGTTCCTCTCGCCGTGTTCCCGCGTCGTTCCGGTCTTCAGGGCGGACTGTGAGAGGAGAGGAGTTCGTCACGCTGCCCCGCCTACATCCTGACAGCCAATGTTTGCCACGCTCCGCGGGCCGGATTAAAAGGTCCGCCGGGCCGTATACGGCCCGCGGGCCGTAGTTTGCCCATTGCTGATCCATGAGCAGAGGGGGTGATGACGTCAGAGCGCACCGCTGGGTGTACTAAGATGGCCGACCGCTCCAGAGATAGGCCAAAGCCGCGGCCTTTCCTACAGCCGTGGCCGCGCCTCACGGATTCTCTCTCTATTCGTCGTATAAGACGCACCAACTTTTCCCTCCCAGTTTTGGGGAAGAAAAAGTGCGTCTTATATGGCGAAAAATACGGTAACTGAGATTAACATCTCCAGTGACATTAATACAGTGATCAGTGCTAATAAAAAGCACTGACTGTACTAATGGCACTGGGCAGGAAGGGGTTAACATCTGGGGCTATCAAAGGGTTACCTGTGTGCTCTGCTGTGATTACTGTGTGCTGTTTTACTAGGGAACATGCTGTGCAGAGAGATCCCCACTGACAGGGGAGAGATCTGTGTTGTTTACAGTCAGATCTCTCCCCTGTCAGCTTCTCCACTGATCACCTAGTCCCGGCCATGAACCGTTGGACCCAGTGATTGACTTCTCCAGGAGCCAATGACAGAGCGTTTAGGGCGACACGCGCCCCCCACACGAAAATCCAAAATTATACATGATTTTGTACAATGTTGCCACCCTGTAACCGTACATCTGCTATGAGGCGGTCTTTAAATGGTTATTATGGTAAACATTAAAATATACAATTCATTTTGTATTGTTTTTAGTCAGGTTGGTATTATGTTATAATATTATGTATTCATATTTTCTACCAGCAGTCCAGGGCCCCTTTTTATGTTTTCAGTTTCTATTTATTTTACTTTTATAAAAATTCACATTTAGGCTTTTTGGTGTGGATTGTTAATTTAAATTTGAAAATAAATAAATATATATATATATATATAGTGTATATATGAAGTGTTTATTGAATAATATTAAATATAGATTTTTTCCTGTATTCATTTGTCTGATTCCTTTAAGCACTGTCCCTATCAATTATTTCAATTCCATCTTCTGTTTCATGAATTCATCCTTCAGAAGACAATGGAGAAGAAACATACAGTTGGCATTTTTTCCAGATCTGATAGGAAGGATTATGGTTGGCTGATATCCATTCTCACATCACAGGAGTGCAGTGATTGGGTCCAGGATGTCAGATCCACTGTCATATCCAATACATTGACGACATTCATAGGTGATGCATCTCAGTGCACATTTGGGATCCTGTACCACACAAAGAACAGAGGAGGAGTCAACATTTCTGATGTAACGGGATCTCTCTACGATGAAGAGATGAAAATCCTATATGAGTTACTTGGTAAGGAATAGCTCAACAAATAGGTAGATATTTTTAAATAACAAACACATTTAACTGCGCAAATTCCCCACTATCACAATGTACAAAGCTGCAAACACTTTAAGAGGACATCCTCTCTTAATATAATAAATGGCAATTCTCCAAGATTGTAAGCTCGAAAGAGCAGGGCCCTCGATCCCCTCATGTTTTGTATTGTATTGGTATTGTTCTGTCACATGTTCTGTCCCCCTTTGTAATGTACAGCGCTGAGCGAACTATTGGGGCTTTATAAATACTGTATAATAATAATAATAATTCAATTTTGCGCTACGTGTGAAAAAAATTCAATAAATATGCATATATATATCGTGAAAACAACCGTAAACATAATACATGAACAAAATAGTATATAAAAGCAATATCATAAATTTTACATGTAAAGGACAATATAATAATTAAAGTCCACATGAATAATATCTCCACAAAACAATTTGTGAAAAGAACTTGCGTTCCTTAACCTCTTTAGCGGTGTTCCCGAGTGTAGCTCGGGGTAAAATTTCTATACCAAAAGCAGAAACCCCGAGCTACACTCGGGCTTACCATGCGGCGCTGCTCTGGGGGTCCCTGCAGCACTTACCTTGTCCTTCGCTACCGTGATGTGTCCCCTCCAGCGTCCCCGGCCATCTCCTCCGGCCGATGCCGGCATCCGGCTTCTGTGTTCCGGTCCCTGTGACGTCGGGACGTACGGGCGCCGGAACCGGCGGGAAATTTGAATTTTTTAAAAAATGTCATTTTTGCTGTCATTGCTATTTTAATACATTTCACATACATTTTGTCCCTACTGCTTTGTCCTGTCCCTTGCCTGCATTTTGAATGTTCTTTCTGCCTGGAAACTTAGAAAAGTCCATGCGTCCAAAAAGCGTCCCTTTGCGTCAAAAGCGGTTTTAGACCGGCTAGAGAACAGCGATAGTAAATCAGAACCACTTGCAGAATTGAGTGATAATGATTCGTGGGGGAAATTCCTCATCAGACACTGAAAACGATTTTGCGACTTTGCTCAGCGATGTGCGAATTTGCTTCTGTATTTCAAATTTCAGTGTTTTTGGTTTGATTATATTATTGAATTAAATGTATTATTATTATATTATTATTTTTTATGATTATTTATTAAATTATAATTTATGATTTCGTGTTTCAAATTTTATCATATCCGGAATGTTTACTGGACTCTTGTTTGGACAGAATTCAGTGAGTTATTCCTAAAAATTACAGCCTACAATAAAAAACAACATATTTCCAGGCAAAAAAATGGTACCGCTTTCAGCACAAAAAATCGGAAAGAATCATACCGCCGAGGAGGTTAATTGAGATGATAATAGTATATATAAATCTTTTTCCATCCAATTAATCACCAGCGTGAACGAACCACCACCATGTTATTTTTCAAAACCATCAGAAAAAGGAAAAGATTTTTTTAATGACGATTTTGAAAAATAACAGGAGCTGCAGCTCCAATTAAAAAGGTTTCCAATGTACATCAGCCCCGAGAGCATTCTGTCGATGATGAAATGCGTCGGGCGGAGCCTCCCTCTGACATCATTTTATTTGCACATTGGTTTTACTGCACTATGAGAAGCATGTTTTATTTTCCATGATACTGACATCTCTAAGAGAATGGCTTACTAATTGTAAGTGGAATCTGGATCCTGATATGACATAGAAGTCTGGATGGTATTACATCGATACAAAGCTTATAATGACCCCCTATAGTTAAGGGGTCTCTTCATTTGGTAAGCCTCCATTTTACTCACATGGTGGTGGTTCGTTCACACTGGGGATTAATTGGATGGAAAGAAGATTTATATATACTATTATCATCGCACTTAACCTCCCTGACGGTATTCCTGAGTGTAGCTTGGGGTAAAGTTTCAGCACCACAAGCGGTAACCCCCCCGAGCTACACTCGGGAATACACTGCAGCGCTGCTCCGGGATCTCTTCTGCACTTACCTTGTCCTGCGCTCCCGCGATGTCCCCCCTGCAGTGTCCCCGGCCATCTCCTCCGGCCGATGCCGGCATCTGTCTTCTGGGTTCCGTTCCCTGTGATGTCAGGATGTACGGGGGACGGAATGGCGGGAAATGTGAACATTGTAATAGTGACATTCACTAAATTCACTAAAATCACATAGTATAACATTCCTGTATCAAACCATTTCACATACATTTTGTCCCGAGTGCTTTGTCCGGTGCCCTGCCTGCATTTTTACTGTTCTTCTGCCTGGAAACTGAGAAAAGTCCATGGCGTCCAAAAAGCGTCCCTTTAGGTCAAAAGCCGTTTTAGACCGGCTAGAGAACAGCGATAGTAAATCAGAACCACTTGCAGAATTGAGTGATAATGATTCATGGGGGAAATTCCTCATCAGACATGATTCTGGGACTTTGCTCAGTGATGTGCGAACTTGGCGCTCTATTTCAAATTTCACTGTTTTTGAACTGAAGAGGTTTTCAGTTTCAAAAGTTGGAATAACTGCAAATACCTGAATCAACTGATGTACTAAACTAGAACAACAAGTTAGGCCTGTTGCACACAGGGATCAACATGTCATGTTGGTGTTGGACTTGGTGGTGATTATATATGGGTCTTTCTTGGATGACTTTTATTTTTAACTTTGTCTATCTAAAATGTTATTGTATGGATTAAAAATGATATCTTTATAATATATTTGTCTTAAGTTGAATACCTTAAAAGTCAATTTATTTCCACACTTATACTTTATGGGCACAATCTCCATGAGTCCAAGTCAGAGAAACATAAGTGTAACTACTCTTTTAGAACATCCACTCCTCCTCATTTACCATGTGTATCTACAGGGAAGGAAAATTTCATTGTGGTGATTGATGATCTGAAAGACAGCAGTGATGAGGAGAAGAGACGAATACTGAATATTCAGCCCAGCATCTACTCATTGGCCTGTGATCTTCTTCTCATTTCAAACACAGAGAAAACAAATGTGAAAACTCTGGTCACAAAACTGAGGAATCTTCGACTTTTCCATTCCACATCAGGTATAAAACATGAATTATCCTTTATGTGAGATGATGTTTGATTTACGGTTTGAGTTACAGTTCTGCTGATACACACATGTTTGATATCAGACACAAAGAGTTATCAACATCAAACACATGTTTGATATCAGACACAAAGAGTTATCAACATCAAACACATGTTTGATATCAGACACAAAGAGTTATCAACATCAAACTGTTCTGGAAAAAAATTGGAAGCTTCCAAGGTATTTTGCATAACACCAGCACCTTTTCTCTAATCAATCAGTTCTTTTGTTTTTCTTTCCATTTCAATTTCATATTAAAAAAAGAAAACAAAATTCAGCAAAAGTATCAGAATTCCATGAGAGTCATTATGGTCTTTTCTGCAGCAATGATATAAAGGGTAGCACCAATATCAAGACCTCTAACTTTAAATTCTATTTTTCAGAGACATGGAACTCCAACAAAAACCCTGAGATGTCATCCAGATGTGAGAGTCCTAAGGCATGGAAGAATACTTCTGAGGTTCAGATGAACGTTTGTGCTCCTGTGATGTCCAGTAGATCAGAGGATGGCAAGGAGCCCATCTATATGAATCTTATTTCAATCTTTGATAGTTCTGAGGGGTTGAATAACTTTGACAATCCTGAGAGCTGGGACAACATTGAGAATCCTAAGGTCTCTTCCAGCAATGAGAATCTGAAGATATGGGATAGCCCTGAGAGTTGTGAGACAGTAAACAGGTATGATGGTCCAGAAACAAGCAGCAGCTTAGAGACTTTAGACACAGGGAATGTTTACACGGATCCTATAATACCATTCCCAGATAAGCTGTTTGAGGAAATGCGTGAAAAATTTCTCAGCAAGGAAAACTCTGAAACAAAGTCCAGCTACAAGAATTTTGAAACAGTATTTTTGAAGAGTGAGAAGACTCCTACAGGGTGCAGTTATAAGAATTCAGAACCAATCAATAATAAGAGCCCTGAGAGACAATCCAATACCCAAAAACCCATGAAATGGCTTCATAATGTGAATGGCCAAACCTGGTGCAGAAATGAAACGCTGCCCAGTGATAACAATCCAGACACACCATCTACATCCACTCCTGGTAGTTATGACCCACAGCCCAGCAAAGGGAATCTTAGAACACATACAGAAACTTTGACCAAAAATAAAGACACAGAGAGAAGATCCAACAATGAGAAACCTATTAAATTGAACTTTAATGAAAGTGGTCATACGTGGTACAGAAATGAGAAAGTATGACCAAGCCAAGTGAATGGAGACACAGCCCAGATATTTTATAAGCGATGATATTTCTCTTATTTTGCAACTTTTTGTATTATATTGTTCTAAACTGCTATAAACACATCTTATCTGCTGCAAATATTTATTTCCAATGTACCGACAGATATGTTTTCACATACAAATATCGACCAAACTTGGTCAGATGTATGTTATCACGCATTTTGGGCTTTCGAATGAACCAAGCTGCATCCATGAAGGCTCATCTGAGTACCGGTGCCAGTGCACCTTTAGATAGAGATGACTTTGATCTCAATTTTACAAAACAACTTCGATAAGGTCCAGAAAGCATTACACGGTGATCACATGATACTATGTGCTACAGGATGTTATGGATCTTTTGGGTCCACTGCTGGATGCTGGCTTTTATTCCAAATTATTAGTTGTAAAAATGAATTGTACGATGGACTTTCATGTCAAACAGGAAATTTTGAGTTTATATAATAAAAGAACAATTTTCGAGGAGTGGAAACTGCATTTACTCTTCTACATACTCCCCTGCTACATCCATACACTTATCACAGTGTTTAAATAATGCCTGGAAAGCTTCAGCATAGAAAGATTTGTCAATACACCTGAACCATCCTAGGTTCATCATTGTGTTCACTGTCCCCACAGAAAGATTTGTCTCTTGTACAATTTCATGACAGGTTATGCGTCGATTATCCAGGATTAGGCATTCCAGCTGTGAATGTTCACAGGAATGACTGCTGTGGGCTGGGAACCACCACCGCCAGGATCATCACTGACAGACATAAGGACATCTTTGAAACATTTACACCATTCAAATGTCTTACCACTGCTGAGCGTCTCATCACCGTACTGTGCTTGAAGTCTTCTGTAGATATTGGTGGGTTTTACGCCTTTGTTCACAAGAAACTTCATCACCACATGCTGTTTCATTCACGCCATGATGTCTGCCATCTTGATTAACGGTCTCTGGACTGGCCCGTGACATGTGCGCCGCCTATCAGTAATAGGACACACTGGCCACTTATTGCTGTGTGTAGTACCGCCATGCTACCATCCCTTTTTATACCTGTAAATTTAAAAGTCCCGGTTTGACTTGAACGCCCTCATAGTTTAAAATTATTTTCTTTTATTTTGCTCCTTGAGTGCTGCCCACTTGATTTATACTTACCTTCAGACCCAATCCAGCAGGCTTCACTGTCCCAGCCCGCTCAAAGCCCCATTACATTACAAAAATGGCTGCTCTGCTCTTTTCTTTTGCACCACAGACATATTACCGTATTTTTCGCTCCATAAGACGCACTTTTTTCCCCCAAAAAAAGGGGGGAAAATGTCAGTGCGTCTTATGGAGCAAATATAAAGCGGCCGGTCCGGTATTTCTGCCGCCACCATGTCAGAATACCGGGCCGGCCGCTCAGCTGTTCTCTCCTGCAGGGCCTTACCTGTTCCTCGCTCCAGCGCTGCACAGTCTTCCCGCGCTGGCTTCTGTGACAGCCGGGTGCCCACTGCGCATGTGCTGCGCTTTGTGAATGATCCAGTGTCTTCTGGGACACATGACAGGTCCCAGAAGGCGCCGGGCCATTCACAAAGCGCAGCGCTTCTCGCGCATGCGCAGTGGGCACCCGGCTGTCACAGAAACCGGCCCGGGAAGAAGGAAGGAAGGACAACTCCGCGGAAGTGGGAGCGGGTACCTGTCAAATTCAGGTACCCGCTCCCCCTCCCTCCCCAAAGGTCAGCAGTCTCTGGTCATGCCCTGCACTGTCTGCAGTCTCTGGTCATCCCCTGCACTGTCTGCAGTCTCTGGTCATCCCCTTCACTGTCTGCAGTCTCTGGTCATTCCCTGCACTGTCTGCAGTCTCTGGTCATCCCCTTCACTGTCTGCAGTCTCTGGTCATTCCCTGCACTGTCTGCAGTCTCTGGTCATTCCCTGCACTGTCTGCAGTCGCTGGTCATTCCCTGCACTGTCTGCAGTCTCTGGTCATTCCCTGCACTGTCTGCAGTCTCTGGTCATCCCCTGTACTGTGTCCGCAGTCTCTGGTCATCTCCTGTACTATGTCCGCAGTCTCTGGTCATCCCCTGTACTGTGTCTGCAGTCCATTGGTTCAGAATATTTTTTTTTCTTGTTTTTCCCCTCTAAAACCTAGGTGCGTCTTATGGTCAGGTGCGTCTTATGGAGCGAAAAATACGGTAGTTTCTATGGGTAAGCCATACTCATGGTGGCCTCAAGCAGTCATTTAAGGCTGAAGAAAAGCAAAAAAACTGATGGACAGCACTAAGGATGATGAGAGGGAGCAAATTAAAGGGAAAAAAAGGACAACAAATATAAGGGATGATATACTAAAACTGAAGAGTGTAAAAGGCTGGTGCAGCTGTGCCTGGCGGCCAATCAGCTTCTAACTTCAGCTTGTTCAATTAAGTTCTGACAATAAAACCTGGAAGCTGATTGGTTTGTATGCAGAGCTGCACCAGAATTTGGACTCTCCAGTTTTAGTAAATCAACCCCATAGAGTTGACCCTTCACCTGCCCAATGTGCTCAAAATCTATGACTAAATCTAGTGTTAATGTTTATTGACTTTTCCAGCATGGTGCTCCTACAGACTCAAAGTTCAAATGGTTAAAGTATTTTTGGGCAGGTATTTCACATTCAAGCTATTGAGCTGGTTTTCCTTCATTTGACTACATTTGCAAGTCTAAATGTTCCCAGTGCCTCTTTGAGTATGTTGTTCTGGAGTACATAAATGTGTATGACCAACAAGAAGTAATTAAAAACATGCACTCAATGGGCCATAGAATAAAGACATGTCTTCCTTACAGCCACAATTTTATACATATGTCTCTTCTTCTGTGCTGCCATTTTGGATCCAGGATCATTGGGGGCCAGGTGTTATTTGCAGACTTTGGCACTTGGCCTCCTTGTGACACTCCACTATGTAAAGCTATACAAATCTCACAATACTTATGTCAATCTTGTGTCATGTCGGCATTGAATGACCAGAAGCCTTGTGGGAAATGTGATCTGGATATTCCAGGACGCTAGGAACAGCTGAGAGAACGTCGCTCTCATCTCTTGTTTTACATTGTCTAATATTGTCTTGATTTTAGCCCTAATAAAGATGAAGTCCTGAGCCCCAGAATTGGCTTTCTCTTCTGTCTTCTTGTTATGAAACATAAAGTTCTCCTGGACTTACTCCAGTGTTGTGGTGCTCTCATATTTTGCATTTTCTCTAGGCAAGAAATAGGAGCATAAAAGGGGACAAATCAGAAACCCGCGGTCACTAAATGGCGGACGACGGTCCGCGAACAGTCAAAGAAGCGCTACCGCCTGGACCACCAGCCCACAATGGCAGATCCGCCGCTGAGCAGGGCAGTCCTCATGGCAACATGGCATCACGTATTCGCCCAGCCCCTTTTAGCTCACTGTCTCTCCAGCTCCCGCTCCCTGCCTGTACACAAGTGTCCAGCAAGGATCCCCACATAGCTCCTTTCTGCCCTCAAGGTAGGGTGTAATCTTACAGGGGCACTCTGATGGGCACATTGAATGTTAAGGGGCACTCTGATGGGCACATTGAATGTTAAGGGGCACTCTGATGGGCACATTGAAAGTTAAGGGGCACTCTGATGGGCACAGCATAGAATGTGCCCATCAGAGTGGCCCTTAACATAACATGTGCCCATCAGAGTGGCCCTTAACATAAAATGTGCCCATCAGTATGCCCCTTATTTTATGTAAAAGAGGCACTCTTATGGGTAAATTTTATGTTAAGGGACACTCTGATGGGCACAACATAGAATGTGCCTGTCAGAGTGCTTCTTAACATAGAATGTGCCCATCAGAGTGCCCCTTAATATAAATGTGCCCATCAGAGTGCCCCTTAACATAAAATGTGCCCATCAGCATGCCCCATATTTTACGTTAAGTGATACTATGAAGAGCACAGTTTATGTTAAGGGGCACTCTGACGGGTCCATGTTATGTTAAAGGGGCACAAATTAGCACATACTGTGGAAAGGGGCACTCTGATGGGCACGTGCTGGAAAGGGGCACTCTGATGGGCACATGTGATGGAAAGGGCCACTCTGATGGAGAATATGATGGAAAGGGGCACTTTGAGTGTAAGGGGGCACTCTGATGGGAATATCTTTATTATTATTATTATTATTATACAGGATTTATGGCGCAAACAGTTTGCTCAGCGATTTACAATATAACGGGAGACAATACAGCAACAATACAGTTCAATACAAGAGGGATAGGAGGGCCTGATCCTTGGAGCTTACAATCTAAGAGGGAGGGGCTAGTGGTACAAAAGTTAATAACTGTGGGGGATGGACTGGTAGGAGGAATAGAAGATTCCATTATTAGCTGAGGGCAGGATAGGCTTCCCTGAAGAGATAGGTTTTCAGAGATTGCCTAAAAGTGAGCAGAGTAGGCATAGAGAGTAGAGGGTAGAGAGTTCCAGAGGATGGGGGAAGCTCTGGAGAAGTCCTGGAGACGAGCATGGGAGGAGGAGACAAGGAAGCTAGAAAGCTAGAGAGCAGGAGGTCGTGCAAGGAGCGGACAGGATGGTTTGGGTGATATTTGGAGACAAGATTGGTAATGTAATTTGGGGCAGAGTTATACCTGATGTAAAGGGGCACTCTGATGGGCACACTTGATGTGATGGTAATATATGATGTAAAGTTGCACTCTGATGGTGACACGTAATGTAAGGGGCACACAGATGGGCACATCCTATTCGGACCTTGACTAGAAGAAAATTTTTGTGACCAGACCTCCTTGAATTTTAATTGAATACCCCTGCCTTAAATATACATAATGAAGTGATACACAGAGAGGAAAAAATCTCCTATATAGGTTGAACCTGTTTATCTGCAGTCTTCTCTTCTCTACATCTGTTCAAAGGGGTGGTGAGCTGAAATTACACTCTGAAGAGCTCAGAGAAGAGAGCTCTGAGAGCTGACTGGAGGGAAGAGACACACCTCCTTCACACAGCACACAGGAACAGAGCTGAGGCTGTCAATCACAGGCTTTGTGCTGGAGCTCCCTCCCCTGTCACCTTTTTTCTCTTGGTGTCAGGAATGCTTGTCCGAAGTGACTCATGCTGATAGCAGAGGAATGAAGCAGCAGACAGAAGTGACACTTAGAGCATCAGATGGAGACAAGTACATTCTATAGAGGGTGCTGGGTGAACACCGCTCAAACAGATCCCCAGGAGTCAAAGAATGATACTGTGTAGTGGATGGCCTCAGCCACTGCTCCAGCCATGCCCACTGATGCGTTTTGCCCCACCCAGGAGCGGACTGACAACTCATGGGGCCCCCGGGCAACAGGGGATCATGGGGCCCCTGTGTCCTTGCCAAAACTCAAAAAAGCCTATGAAAAAGGTACCAGGGACGTCTCATGGGGCCCCCTACTGACCCCGGGCCCTCGGGCAGTGCCCGAGTTTCCAAATGATCAGTCCGCCCCTGGTCCCACCCATTGGGGGCTTGCTCACAGAGGCTTAGGAAACAGACAGCCCGAGAGATAAATGTAGCATCATCGGCCATGAAAACAGGTGTGTGTGCAGGTGATGTGACGAAAAGATTGAAGGGACTTAAAAAAAATGTATCAAACATGGGAATGGAATAAAGCAGAAAACACAAATGAAATTAAGAGCAAAAATGACAAAAGATTGAGAAAAGTTAATATAGAGAAGAAAAATGTCAATAGAAGAATAATAAAAGTGATGAGAAAGCGATGAAGATCAAAAAGATAAAAAAAAGTGAAAGAAATAAAATAAAACGTAAAAAAATATATATAAGATGAAAAAATGAAAAAAAAAAATGAAAAAATTAAAAGAGGGATGGAAGGGACAAGGCACACTATAGAGCAGTGGTTCTCAACCTTCCTAATGCCGTGACCCTTTAATACAGTTCCTCATGTTGTGGTGACCCCCAACCATAAAATTATTTACCCAGTAATTATAATTCATGAGTGTCATTTTACCTCCAATACTGCTGCTTTCAGCACAGTAGCTGCTTTCAACACAGTAGCTGCTTTCAACACAGTAGCTGCTTTCAACACAGTAGCTGTCAGGGCTCCCAGGTATGACCAGAGGTGTGTGACTGATGCAGGGAAACGCAGACTTCAGGTATGTGATAAACAATACAATTTATTAACACTAACCATACAAACATAAACGCAGTGCAATACTAAACATAATACAGTGCAAACAAACCAAACCAACCACCCACAGATAACAGTACATACAAGCAAGCGTCATCAGGCAGGCCGGGTCAATATCAATTGGGCAGGTAGGTACAGGGGGAGCAAGCAGAGAATGGTCGGGGTCACAAGCCAGAGATCAAAACAGGTAACAAGCAGCGTAGTACAGAGGGTCAGGCAGAGGGACAGAAACAGGATGCAGGACAGATACAGGGCCCAGGACAAACACAACACCAAGGCAGAGTCTGTGGGTCTGGCCATCCCTTAAATACCCCAGTATCATCAGTTCCAGGTGTTAGCTGGCTGAAAGGTTGAGTCTCTGATTGCTGGGAGCACCCGCTGGCCAGCCCTGGTACTGCAGATCAAAAGGCAGGTGAGTCCCACCATTGCTGGCCAGTCCATTCCTAACAGTAGCTGCTTTTAACAGAGTAGCTGCTTTCAACACTGCAGCTGCTTTCTACACAGTAGCTGCTCTTTACACATCGGAAATATGTGTTTTCTGATGGTCTTAGGGGACCCCTGTGAAAGGCTCGTTCGACCCCCAAAGGGGTCGCGACCCACAGGTTGAGAACCACTGCTATAGAGGGATATGCTTTGTTCATAGTTCATAATGGAGAAAAAACAAACAGAGGGCCTAAAAGCATTTCTTAAAGCGATAAAAGTAGGTATTGTACTCACAAACGACAATACAGTCAAAGGCACATCATGAAAGAACAGCTCAGTCCAATCCACACTACATGTCGAACCGCAATGGGAACCCTGGACTTCCAACAGGCTAACGCGTTTCGAGGACTTGCCTCTTCCTCAGAGCCCTGTAATGCACTAGGCCGGTGTCTCTGTTTGTTTTTTGCTCTATTCAGTACATTTGGACTCCCCCGGTCCTCTGAGGGCAGCAAGGAGTGCAGATTCCAGGACTTCCGCGAAGTGCTCATAATCTTCATTATTAGGGATGGTTGTGTCCATCCCTAAGCGAAGAAGTATTTGGCTCTGCTGTTTCTTTCTTGTTCATAGTTCATGTCTGAGGTTTACATTCACTTTAAAAAGGAAATGACATGACTTCAGTGACTGTAATCAATTGTTTACTCTATGTAAAAACAAAATAAGTGAGCGCTTAAATTCATATAAAAGTAAAACAGCAGCTGTACACCAAAAGGCACCATATAAAACCTTCAAAAACACAGAGACAAAAGAGGATGCAGCGCTATGAAATTCTCAACAATATTATAAATCAAAATTAAAATTAAAAAATTAAAATATTAAAAATAAAACACAGTGACAATGTGCACACAAAAAAGGCCACTATGCAGTGGCTATGAAGTGAAGGAAGTGTTAATAAAATCAATAAGTCCAAACAGGAGTGCTCATGAGATCTCAGACGATCTTCAGACGTCTAATATGTGGAACCGTAAAAAAGGTGATGGATAATGTAAAGATTGCGCACTCACCAGATACGTAATCTTAATGAGCATTTGTATAGAGACCACTGAACATCTGGGGGTTTATTTACTAAAGCTGGAGAGTCCAAAATCAGACTCCCTTCTGCATAGAAACCAATCAGCTATTAACATCAGCTTGCTCAATGAAGCTTTGCAATGAAACCTGGAAGCTGATTGGTTTCTATGCAGAAGGGAGTCTGATTTTGGACTCTCCAGCTTTAGTAAATAAACCCCCTGGTGTCATCCAACTGGTCTGGTCAGATCTGGTCACGTTTACTCTCACTGCCTGGTGCTGTCACACTAGAGTTTAGGTAGACGTGGCTGCTCTGTAACAAATGGAGAAACAGAAAAAGGGCGCACTGACCTAGTGCATTATCGTTTAAAATCATTTATTAAAGAAACAAAAATAGGTATCATACTCACAATGGACATAATAACACAGGCATGTCAAACTGAACAAGGTGTATGATCCAAACAACATCTGAGTCCATACGATGGAACCCTGGATGACCAACTGGCTAACGCGTTTCGAGGACACAACCTCTTCCTGAGAGCCAACCTCTTCCTCAGTGGCTGCTCTGTAAACCTGATTGGTTCTCAAAAGAACTCAAACAAACAGAGAGAGCCACATAGTGTAATATCCTTAAGGTATTTATTCAGTAAACAGGCATACATAGTAGCAGAGGTAACAAGAGATCCAATGTACTGACCAAGTGTATAATCAAGATGGCCGCCGGGGCCCCTCAATCACCCCTATGCCTATGAGCAGTTGCTCGAAACGCGTCAGTGAGAGCTACAGCAGGTGGGATGCTACGCCGCCGGTGCCACGAGGGGCCGTCTTGATTATACACTTGATCAGTATATTGGATCTCTTGTTACCTCTGCTACATACTGCCACTGCCATGATTCGAGGTTGGAAGAACGGAGTTCAAGGAAGGATTCTTTACTGTTAGAGCAGTAAGTATATGGAATATACAGGGCCATGGGAATTGTTGTAGAATTAAGATCACACACACATAGAATGAACTGGATGGACCTGTATCATATTTCTACCTTATAAACTGTGTGATTGTATAAGAGGGAGTGGGGAGGAAGTGGCTGGGAAAAGGTTTGAATAAAGCAGAAAGGTCTGCTCCAGGCTCTGGTTAGTGCTCTGACCAATCTGAAATGTTCTGTCTAGAAGAGAAGACTAACCATGATAGAGAGATTCCATAGGTCGCCGGATAACCAGAGGGGTTAGGGAACAAGGAAAAGCAATTTCAAGGAACGAGCTGCAATACAGGATCATAAAGGGGGACAAAGTACAGAACTCACTAAAAACACCCCCAGCCACCGCTGTATCAGGCTGCTCAGCTCTCTAATTCCACTTTCTGGTGGTAACACTATAAAGATTTATTGATACCATGATATTCAGCAGAAGGACACACACCTAACGAGAGCAATCCGACACGACCCACACCAGGACAACCGGCAATCTGCTGAGAGACACCACTTCCAGAACCCCAACATCAAGAAAGGTATGACCGGACTGAGCCCATAGTTCCGTTATGGGCAGACAAAGGTGGGGTGAATTTTTTTTTTACCCAACATTTGGGTATGCCCGGGGACCTTCATACACTTCATAGGCATAAGCCTCACTCCTTTGGTTATAGCAGGTGGGAGGAGCTGGGAACCTAACAGTGGAGGTCTCACCCCTGAGTGATGGTAAAAATAAATTGTTAACTTGCATTACGTTATATATATATATATATATATATATATATATATATATATATATTTTTTTTTTTTTTTTTTTTTTTAAGTAAAAATGTAACAGAATATGGGGGGGAGGGTCTATTTTTAAATGTTTTCATTGACACTTCACACAATTTCCCTTAGTTACATGGTTAGTCTGGCTGAAAAAAGATAAAAGTCCATCCATTTCAACCATTAAAAAAAAAAAAAAGTTATAAACCTATACCCACAGTTGATCCAGAGGAAGGCAAAAAACTTAAAAAAAAAAATCAAATGAAATGTAAATATGAGTGAATCGTGGATAAAAACGTTGTTACATGGGACCCCCCCAAGGTGTAATAAATAGATGATGACAGATGTGTTCAGGGGCAGACTGACAACTCATGGGGCCCCTGGGCAATAGAGGATCATGGGGCCCCTGTGTCCTTGCCCAAACTCAAAAAAGCCTATGAAAAAGGTACCAGGGGGCATCTCATGGGGCCCCCTACTGACCCGAGCCCTCGGGAAGTGCCCGAGTTTCCAAATGGTCAGTCCGCCCCTGGATGTGTTTCAGGTAGGTTGTGTGACTTCAATTTGTAAAATCTATTTCTTTCTAATTATGGAAATGATAACTTTGCTAGATTGCAACCATTAATGATAGTTAGTGATTAGGTTAACCTTTGAATGGAAGGATTGCATATTCATTTATTTCTTCACTGATCTGTCCTGTATCAAAACCGAATTTTTATTTAGTTCAATAAAACTTCATTTTATTAACAAAATCAAATGGATATTAAATATAAAATCATGGAAACATACAAACAAACATAGAAGAGTAACGGCAGAAAAAGACCAGGTGGTCAACCGAGTCCTCCCCTTTTTTAACTTTTTGTGGTCTTTAATTTTGTTTTTTGGGTTTTTTTTTGTTAAGTTTGGTTTTGGTTTTGGTTTGGTTTGTCTATGTACAGATTTATGTTGTCCCAAGCACTTTTATTAAATCCATTCATAGTTGACTGACTCACTACCTCTGCTGGGAGTCTGTACTGAGAATCAGCTACTGTTTAAATAAATTAATACTTTCTAAAGTTAGCTTTGATTTTTTTCTTTCTGTTTTCAACATTGTATCACTAATCCCTGAGATCCATCCAATATAAGTACTAATGTTTTAAAATAAAATTAAGGGATCATTTTTTTTTTAAAGGACAAGCACGCTATACTTACCTGCTCTGTACAAAACCATTAAGGCTGCTCTGTGAAAAAACATTAGGGCTGCTCTGTGCAGAACCATTACACAGAGCACTGTGTAATGTTTTTGCACAGAGCAGCCCTGATCCTCTTCTTCTCAGGTCACTCATCAGTGCACCTTGCTCCTCCCCTCCTCCAAATGCCCCCAATAGAAGCCACTTGCTATGGGGGCATGCATGCGTGCTCGCTCCTGAGCTGGCTCTGTGTGTCCATAAGACTCCCTTTGCTCCCTCCTCACTGTCTCTGACTGACAGCAGCGAGAGCCATTGTATCTGAGCCAATGAGAATAGAGAGGGCCGAGAGAGCCTTGGCTCTCGTATGTTTGGGGGGGGGGGGGGGGACAGCAAGGTAAAAAACCTTCTGCCTTTACTACCACTTTGATGGGAACATTCAGGACCTTTAATGGGAATAATGGGAACACTATATTTAGTTATATAGTTACAGGTTCAAAAAAAGAGTCCATCTAGTTCAGTCAATAGAAACAGTTCACTTTTTTTTGTTTTTGGTCCTTTTTATGACATTCCATTGGCAGGCTAATCCCAATACCGTGCCCAACAGTTCTTTATCCATCGCCTGTCTACGGTGATCCCATTATTGGACTTGAACTATACATTGGGTGGACTCACTCTTTTTCCTGTGATTTGTAGTTCACCTTTGTGTTTGGTACATTCCAAGGAGGAAGTTCTCTGATATTGGAGTGGATGGAGTTTTAGGTTGTCGCTGGGCCTCTCCTCACTGCTGAACTCCAATATCTAATGCTATACAGCAGGGGTGGCCAACCTGCGGCTCTCCAGCTGCTGCAGGACTACAAGTTCCATCATGCCTCTGCAAGTCAGTAACTTCCCATCTTTGCAATGCCTCATGGGAAATGTAGTTCCACAACAGCTGGAGAGCCACAGGTTAGCCACCCCTGCTATACAGTATACTAAGCTGTAAGCTGTTCCTATAAATTAGCTCAAAAATGTCTGAAACATTGGTCTGTGTTATTTTAAGGTTAGGACTACAAAAAAAATGTTTGTTACATTTTATTTTAGTCGAGGAAATATAAAATATTGTAAATAAATGTTTGCATTTTCGGCAGCTAATTTTAACATGTTTAACATTATATAGATCTAATTTATTGAAAAAAAAGCCTGTTGTTTTCTGAGCTGTTTTTCTATTGTTCTATCAGACAGAGAGAGACAGTCTGAAAGCAAACAGGAAAAGCCCTAGTGCTCTGTCAGTCCTGTGTTGTTGGTTCGGCCTGTAATAATATGAATGTGAATTATTCCAGAGGATGACATTGAATTAATGTAAAGCTGAACTCTGACCTTCCATTCAGGCTTGCACAGTTGTGCCGACTCCTCTCCTGGACTTGTATACTCTGAGTTCGCTGCACACTGTGAGCTTCCCACAATGTGAATAAGAAGCTGCAGCAATTCAGAAAGGGCAGCCTCATTTCCTGGCTGGATGATGTCCAGTATCATCTAGCCCAGCAATGGGCAAACTACGGCCCGCGGGCCATATACGGCCCGGCGGACCTTTTAATCCGGCCCGCGGAGCTAGGCTCCCGCTAGGCTCCTCTCACAGTCCGCCCTGAAGACCGGTGTAGCATGAAAATCTGTCTCCTATGAGGATCTGTCCCCCTCGACGTATCTGAGCATGTGCCGGAGATCGCCGATCGGCTGCTAATGCCTGAAATGGCACATGCGCAGATACGTCAAGGGGGACAGATCCTCATAGGAGACAGATTTTCATGCTACACCGGAACGGCGCGGGAACACGGCGAGAGGAACGCGCGGAGCAAAGGTAAGTGAATTGACACAGGGGGGACTTGGGGACTTAATATGGGGGATGAATTAATATGGGGGATGAATTACTATAGGGGGGATGAATTACTATAGGGGGAATTAATTACTATATGGGGGATGAATTACTATGGGGGATGAATTACTATGGGGGATGAATTACTATAGGGGGGATGAATTACTATATGGGGGATGAATTACTATATGGGGGATGAATTAATATAGGGGGGATGAATTACTATGGGGATGAATTACTATATGGGGGATGAATTAATATAGGGGGGATGAATTACTATGGGGGATGAATTACTATATGGGGGATGAATTACTATGGGGGATGAATTACTATGGGGGATGAATTACTATGGGGGATGAATTACTATATGGGGGATTAATTACTATGCTTACTATGGGGGAATATTACTATACTTACTATGGATGACACATACACATCATTCATCTACTCTTGGTCCGGCCCCCGGGTCCAATATATGAACCCATTGCGGCCCTCAAGTCAAAAAGTTTGCCCACCCCTGATCTAGCCTGATTATCCAGCCCCTTCCTTTCATTGAATTTCAGCTATTTGAATCATGGAGGCTCAGCATCATCTGTGGGCATTCCTTAGGGTGGTCTGCATGCAAATACAGTGTGCCTAGGAACACCAGCTCCTCCAGACCATCAAGACATTTGGATATTTGCAGAACTCTTACCAAGAGCCAGCACACTGCTTGCGTCAGGGTAGAGGGTTCTTGAGATGCGTACTGAGACAGGGCGCTGTGATGTGTTCAGGAAGCTATTCACAGCATCCTGCTGGCTCCTCCCACCAGCTATGATCTGCCTGCCTTGTATAGAGAAGCACAGAGAAACAGTGATAACATCACTTGGTCTAAATAACAATATGTAATGATAGCAGAAAGGCTTTATTTAAAACTTCCATAAGTTTGTTGATGAGGAAGCAGGGATGGGAGGAACTAGGGAAAGGCAAAATATAAGCAGAAATGAATTTCAGCTTTGAAGGTCTTGTGCATGTCCATAACAATAGAAAAAAAATATTAAGGCCAATATCTAGTTGAACATTTCCCTTCTTATATATTTTCAACCAGAGGAGAGCAGAAATGAAACACTCAGTTGGCATATTCTCCAGATCTGACAAAGCTGACTATTCCTGGCTGGTGACACTTTTATCATCGAGGGACTTCAGTGATTGTGTTCAGGATGTGAGGTCCACCATCATATCCAATAGAGGATTTCAGCAGTTTATTGATGGCGCATCTCAGTGCTCTTTGGGGCTCATATATCACACCAAGAACAGAGGACGAATCAACATCACCGATATGCCGGAATCACTCTACGATGAGGAACTGGACAACCTGAATCAGTTACTTGGTAAAAGATTGACAGATGAAGAGAAAGATAGACTGATGGATATATAGATTGAAGGAAAATAGAGGAGAGGAGAGGAGAGGAGAAGAAGAGAGGGTAGGTTCAGAGGGGGGAGATGGAATTCTAGAAAGGATGAGAAAGGAGAAAAAGAGAAGAGTGAGGAAGAAATGATTCTAGAGGGAAGGAGAGAAAAGGAAAAGATAGGAGGGGAGGGAAGAAGATATGGTTTTCAGAAGGAAGGTATAATTGTAGAAGGAGGAGAGGAGAAGAAAAAGAAAGGGGGGATATGAGTCTAGAGAGGGGGAGAAGAAAGGAGATGAGAGAGGAAGATATGACTCTAGAGGAAAGAAAATGAGAAGAGAAGAGAGGAGGGAAGAAGATATGATTCTAGAAGCAGAAGAGGAGTGAAGAGAGAGGAGGGAAGGAAAGGAGAGAGGAATGTTTAATTCTAGAGGGGAAAAGAGAAGAGAAGAAGTGAGGAGAAGATGGAAGAAGGTATGTTGAGGAAATGAGGGGAGTGAATTTTAGCGAGGAGGTGAAAAGAGAGGATGAGTGGAAGGATGGAGGAAGATATGACTCCAGAAGGAGGAGAGGATAGGAGAAGAGTGGAGAAGAGAAAAAAGGAGAGGGAAGAAGACAATACAGAAAAGAACAGTGGAGGGATTGAGAGAAGAGGAAGGAAGAGAAAGGATGAAAAGCATAGGAAGGAAAGTGAAGGTGAAGGAGGAGGAGAATATATGGTTCTATAGGGAAGGAGAAACCAGGAGATTAGAGAAGGAGAGGAGAGGAGAGGAGAAGATACTGTGTTTTATAGGAGAGAACAGAAGAGAAGAAGAGGGGGTAGAAGAAATGTGATTCTGGAGGAGGGAATGAGAGGAGGAAGAGAGAGGAGTGATGGAACAAGAATGTGACTAATATGGTTGATACTTGTGTGCATCCACAGGGAGGGACAATGTGATTGTGGTGATTGATGATGTGGAGGACAGCAGCCATGAGGAGAGTGTTCGGATCCTGGAGCTTCAGCCTACTATTGAGAAACTGGCCTGTGATCTACTTCTCATTTCAAAGACTGAAAAAGCCAACACCAAAGCCCTTATGACAAAACTGAAAAATCTGACACCTTTCCATTCTACTTCAGGTATGAAAAAAAGTAAAAAAAAAAAAAATCAATAAAAATAAAACTTGTTACAATACATATAAAATAGTTAGATAGACTAAAACCTTTTTAATTGCTCAATATATAAAATAAAATACTGATAATCATAAATAAAAGTACATTTATTTTTATAAAAGTGGAAAAATAGGCTTGACCATTTAAATTGGACTAGCCCATATAAAAAAAATGTTTACATTGTTTCCTGTCATGTGATCTTCTTATGAAAACATGTCCTATTTGTTTCCCATATGTAAAGCATTACAGGGGAGCAGCACCCACAGAGGTCCTGATCTTCAGCCCGGCAGACACAATCTGGAGGAAAAGCTCAAAGACACCAAGAAAACAAAGTGCAAAACTGGATATTCAAAACCACTGCATGGTGACAAGAGTCTCAACACAAAATCCACACATGAGATTTTAAAGCCATGGAGCTCCAACAGTCCGGAGGGGTCATTCAGCAATGAGGACCCTCAGACATGGAATGACTATGATGAATTTAAGTCCATGAGGAAAAGTTCAACCCCCATAAGCAGCAATGAGGAGTCTGAGATGCCATTGTGCACGACACAGTTCTGCCATATATACTATGACAGTCAAAAAATACCATCCAGCATTGAGAGCTCAGAGACATGGCAGACTGAGAACATCTATGAGACTCCTGATACATGCATCCTTGACAAACCTAAGCCACAACTGTTTAAAGAAAAGTCAACAATTTGGTACAGTTTTGAAAATTCTGAGAAGCTGCCCAATGATGAATGCCAAAAGGACCAATTCTGCAGTAAAACTTCTAAGATAGGGTTTGATTCTGAGATTTTAGAGAAACTGCCTAGCAAAGGCTGCCCAACCACCCGAGTCAACAATGAAACTTCTAAGATACAGAACGGTTCTGAGAATTCAAAGAAACCACCCATTGATAAATTCTCAGAGATCCATTTATACAATAAACCTCCTGAGATTGGGTACAAGAGTTCTGAGGCAAAACCTAACCGTGAAAAGTCAAAGGAACTATGTGATAATAGTGACTCATTGTGTGAAGGTGAAGGCCTTCATACACCATTAGGGAATAGGAGTCCTAAGCCGCTATCTGCACATAAAAGTGTCGAAAGTCAGCCCAACAATGCAGGCTTTTCTGATGTGATAGGTGAACTGAAAAGAAAACATAAAATAAAAACTAGTCCCACCAACACGTCTGCCTAGACACTGCATAGATATAGGTATCATCAAAATGATAAAGAATGAGCTATTTTGTAACCTTATTCTCATGTTGTTTTTATTTAATGCTAATGCCTGTTATCTGCTGGAAAACATATGGAAACAATTCTTAATATCTGATATATTAAAAAAGTGCAGAAGTCTCTGTGGACATACAGCTGTGTGCAGCCATGCATGAACTAAGGAGCTGATCTGATATACCCCCATCTGCTTCCAGTAAAACACCATTAAATACACCTTTCTCTTTTTTATATATTTCATTCGGACATTTTGCTAAATATATCATCTAACCAGTAACATTCTGAGTAGGTTTTATATCCATTTTTGAAGCACCAGGTAGCCCCACAGAGAGCAAAATTTGAGGCCTTTTGTCCAGCAGGAGAGGTGCCCCTGCTATTTGAATGGTGGACGGACATGTGCATTTTATTTTCTTCATATAACGACATTAATGGAATGATTCTTGGATACTGATCACACTGTACTCCTATTGACATTCAGATAAACTCTGTTACTGTTAATAGTATTCTGGTTTACCTTGTCCTGAAGAAATGGGCAAGACCTGAGAAATGCGTAGATGCATGGGATTCCATATTAGAATTATATACACCATGTACAGTGCTTGTTCTTTCTGTGTGATATTTTAAACCATCTTGTATCCAATGTACAGGTATAAATGTTGGTCCTCATTCTTCTGTGTTCAACTTCCATGCCAAGTTTTTTTTTTCTTTTCTTTGTGTCTGACTCTCATTAGAAGGCTAGATGCTTCTAGCAAACTTGTATCGATACAACCCATGCGTTTGTCTATGTTTATGTTTTTCAATGCTCAATAAATCTTCATTGGCAATAAATAAATAAATGTTGGTAGACATGTATCCGAAACAAAGTCACCCATTTGTGCTACTGATTTTATCTTTGATGGCAGTATTTACTCCCCATTGTGAAGGTTTTGACATTTATGCAATAAATATGATTCATTTTCCTGGTTTGGAATTATGTATTCCTATTACATGTGTTGACAACTTAAGTTTGTGGATGGGAATCAGCTATATAAAAATGGGGGTTGACTCAGACTGGCCTGTTCAGGTTTGAGCAGTGTTTGGCAAAATTCAATGGAGTTCCAATGCCAAACCCTATTGAAATCAATGGGAGCCAAATGTGTCAAATTAAAAAAATGCCCATTTTCTGGGCCTATAGGCATTGGGTTGTCAAACAAATATCAAAAAGGGGAAAGGGGGTGGGGACAATCACTGCCCTGGGGAATATATACCACTGCAAACATTGTCTGGGAGCATTGCATTTTTTGATAAACTAACATACTTTACAAAAGAAAAATGTTTTTTAAATGGTTGGCAAATGGCCTTTCCTGTCTGTCTTCTATAAAAAAAAATGAATAAACAATGCCTAGACCCCTCCAAAGGTCACCTAAAATATTAATCTAATGTCATATCAAATATATATTGCTGGCAAGTTACACTGTATCTTTTTTTTTAGTAAATGTCACTTTTGGTATAGCACGTCCTAAACCACAAATTAAAAAAACTATTTATGTAGAGTTCCCTCCCATAATGCATACTAGATCCTTTGAATCTGGTATGTATTGTTAGGGGGTACTACACATAAACAAAAGTAGGAGGTCACCCCTTAAATTCCATACCAGACCTTTCAGGTCGTGTTTGGACAATAAGGAAAATCTTCATGCAAAAAAAAATTGCACAAGGTTGCCCTAAAAACACACAACAGACCCTTAATCCCAGCACCCTGGACAGGAAAGGAGGGATGAGTGTGTGGCCCCTCCTTCTAAATCCTTCCTGACCACATGCTGTCAACATGGAGGGGTATCTTTCCTCGGGGAACCCCCTTGACAAAGCATCCTGATAGTACAGCTTATTGATTGACAGCTCCCTGAGGGGTGAGAATAGTAACAACATTGGACAAAAATTGTCAGTGACCATATTTGAGCAGTGATGTCACTGCTATCCTCATCCCTTTGCTGTCCTGTCCACATCCAGGTGATGCCACCATTTGCTTCCTTAGGAACCATTGACGGCAGGAAGCTGTCATATAAACTCACCGGCCACTTTATTGGGTCCACCTTGCAAGTGCCAAGAAAATCTCCCCCACACCATGACACCACCACCAGCCTGAACCATTGATACAAGGCAGGATGGATCCACCACACCATAACACCACCACCACCAGCCTGAACCATTGATACAAGGCAGGATGGATCCCCCACACCATAACACCACCACCACCAGCCTGAACCATTGATACAAGGCAGGAAGGATCCCCCACACCATGACACCACCACCACCAGCCTGAACCATTGATACCAGGCAGGATGTATGCACCACACCATGACACCACCACCACCAGCCTGGAACATTGATACAAGGCAGGATGGATCCACCACAAGCCTGAACCGTTGATACAAGGCAGGATGGATCCATGCTTTCATGTTGTTTTTGTCAAATTCTGACCCTACCATCTGAATGTCATAGCAACTAGTCTGCCCATTCTTCTCTGACCTCTGAAATCAACAAGGCATTTTCCTTCACACAACTGCCGCTCACTGGATAATTTCTCTTTTTCGGACCATTCTCTGTAAACCCCAGAGATGGTTGTGTGTGAAAATCCCAGTAGATCAGCAGTTTTTTTAAATACTCAGGCCAGCCCGCTTGTTCAGTTTAAAAACAACAGACTCACTGGTCGGATCACCAGGCAAAATAAAGGAAAGAAAGCCTAACAGAAAACTAATGCAGCCATCACCTATAAGAATTGGTGAGTTGTAATATAATAAATGTTTATTTTGGGGTTTAATGCTGCTTTAATTTTTTTGCTATCACAGGGGGGTTTAACGAACCCCATGTGATCACTATGGGCTGGTGACAGGTACTTCTGCCCTCCGAAGCAGCTAGCTAAGCACAGATCACACTTGGTTAGCTGCTCCTCTGGCTGAATCAGCCAGGGAATGACAGCTCTGAATTGGAAAATGCTTCCAGCTTCTTTCTGCAGAGGAGACCAAGAAATGGATGTGCTTTGGTCTCCTCTCATTCGTCATTGTGCAGCCCTTTGTGGTCAAGAACCAAGGAGGGGGAATTTTGGCAGAGGAGGGAACCACACCATTTACTGTAAATGTGGTTGGGCTTCTATACAGCACAAACTTATGGCTGCTACTGCAGCTATGAGCTTGGGTTTACTCTTCACTCTCTGGACGTATGTAAGTAGGTAAAAACCTTCTATTTTGTGGATTCTTCCTTCTCCTAACCTGAAGATGGGAATGACCTCTGGAAATGAACAGGTGCTGGGCTAAGTTACTATTGGGGTCCATTGCCATAAGGTATGAAGCATGTATGGGATGGAATACTGGTGGTGCTGGTCAGGCCAGGTCAATGACCTCTCTGGGGGTGATCATAGATTGCTGTCCAGGGGAGGATCCCATGTATGTACAGTTGCAAGAAATAGTATGTGAACTCCTTGGGATTACGTGGAGTTTTGCATGAATTGGGCATAAAATGTGCTCTGAACGTCATCTAAGTCACAACAATAGAAGAACACAGTCTGCTGAACATAATACTACACAAACAATAGATGTTTCCATGGTTTAATTGCACATAACATGTAAACATTCACAGTGCAAGGAGGAAAAAGTATGTGAACCTTTGGACTTAATAACTGGTTGACCCTCCTTTGGCAGCAATAACCTCAACCAAACATTTCCTGTAGTTGCAGATCAGACCTGCACAACGATCTGGAGTCATTTTGAACCACTCCTCTTCACAAAACTGTTTCAGTGTAGCAATATTCTTGGGATGTCTGGTGTGAATCGCTCTCTTAAGGTCATGCCACAGCATTTCAATCGGGTTGAGGTCAGGACTCTGACTGGGCCACTCCAGAAGGCGTATTCTGTGCTGTTGCAGCCATTGTTTTGTTGAATTACTTGTATGCTTTGGGTCATTGTCCTGTTGTATCACCCATCCTCTGCGGAGCTTCAGTTGGTGGACAGATGGTCGTACGTTTTCCTGCAAAATGTCTTGATAAACTCTGGAATTCATTTTCCCATCAAAGACAACAATCCGTCCAGGCCCTGAGGCAGCAAAGCAGCCCCAAACTATGATGCTCCCTTCGCCATGTTTCACAGTGGGGATGAGGTTTTGATGTTGGGGTGCTGGGCCTTTTTTTTCTCCACACATAGTGTTGTGTGTTCTTCCCAAACAACTCAATCTTGGTTTCATCTGTCCACAGTATATTTTGCCAGTAGTGCTGTGGAACATCCAGGTGCTCTTTTGCAAACTTCAAACGTGCTGCAATATTCTTTTTGGACAGCAAAGGCTTCCTCCGTGGTGTCCTCCCATGTACTCCATTCTTGTTTAATGTTTTCCTTATTGTAGATGTGTCAACAAAAATGTTAGCATGTGCCAGAGATTTCTGTAGGTCTTTAGCTGACACTCTGGGATTCTTCTTTACCTCATGCAGCATTCTGCGCTGTGCTCTTGCAGTCATTTTTACAGGACAACCACGCCTAGGGAGAGTAGCAACAGTGCTAAACTTTCTCCATTTGTAGACAGTCTGTCTTACCGTGGACACATGAACATCAAGGCTTTTGGAGATACTTTTGTAACCCTTTCCAGCTTCATGCAAGTCCACAATTCTTGATTGTAGGTCTTCTGAGAGCTCTTTTCTGCGAGGCATGGTTCACATCAGACAGTGCTTCTTGAAACCAGTAAACCCAAAACAGGTGTGTGTTTTTTAAGGGCAGGACAGCTGTCAGCAACACATCCAATATCATCACTCCTGGCTCCAATTAGCTCTGAGAGAAGTCACTAAGCTAGGGCCTCACATACTTTTTCCTCCCTGCACTGTGAATGTTTACATGTTATGTGCAATTAAACCATGGCAACATCTAATTTTTGTGTAGTATTATGTTCAGCTGACTGTGTTCTTCTATTGTTGTGACTTAGATGACGTTCAGAGCACATTTTATGCCCAATTCATGCAAAACTCCACGTAATCCCAAGGGGTTCACATACTTTTTCTTGCAACTGTAGATGACATGCAGCTCAGCCGTTACACAACAATCCAAGTAGAGGAGTCTTGCTTGGCCACCAGAGGTTGTGTGCCTACAGAATCAAGTAATGGGAATCTAGCTAAGCCTCTAAACATTCCTACAGGAGTGAGCAGAGGAATGACCTAATCAGTACATTGAATTGTATACAATTCATATCCTACTTGTGACACTTATTTGAATTTGAAAATATAACCTGATGCTTTTCATCTTATGGTGGGTTATGCTCACCAATATTTCTATGAAGACAATCAGAGCATGGAAGACCTAATATAAATATATATCATATGGCCTAATATAACACAGTGAGCAGCTGATCATGTTTATGTCAATATCCCCATCGCACACGTTTCTGGATCAGGCTCAAACGTAATGGGTGCTGGAGCCACATCCAGCTGGTAACTGGAACATTCATAGATCAACGTTCATATTGGCCAGCACACCCCGGGTCACCAATGTGCAACCAAGGTGCAACGCTTCGGAGCTGCACAGGACCCCGTCATCAGACATGTGATCACATGTGATGTGATCCTTTTGTGATATGATCATTCTTCAATAAAGATAGCCTTTTGGACGACATTGATGATCCGTGGTGTGCTGGCAAATATGAACGTTCAGCAGTTCAATCAGATGCTGGAAGGAGCAAATTCTACTCTGTGGAAAAAAAGTAACAAAGGTCACATTAGGCAGCTCAGGGAAAGAACAAGGAAAAAGAAAAAGATTTTGAAGACTGACTGAGTTATGCAGAAAAAAAGGTGAGGAACTATTGTATGCAGTCAGTGTTAAAACCTCCTTGGGGATGCAATACACTATTGGCTGCAGAAGAGGAAGAGACAACAATCTGAGAACCGAACACAGTTCCCTTTATCTAGGATACCACAGGAAGATCTAATCTCTCATATGTGCCCCAGAGATGTCACCACCTTCCAGACCATATCCAAAAGGTCTGCAGGCTCCCTGTGTGTATCTAAGTACCAATATCTAAAGTAAGTGTAAAGCCAATCTCTAAAATCCCATTTCAGCTTTAATGTTAAGGCGATTTCAAAAATATTTTTTCAATATTTTAAAATGTTCAGCATTCATTAATAATCTCCATGAAGGGCTTTGTATAGGGTGACAATGCTGTCTTCTTTCAATTGTTCTTGGGCTGTCACAATGTCACAAGCATTCTCTCTACAATATGGCAGAAACAAATTTTGGCAAGAATACAGACAAATTATAAAGAATTTGCTTTACGCACTTCTCAAGCATTTACACAACTATCACCAATTACCCCCCCCCCCATAAATATTTATTTCATACGATCATCAGCTACACTTAGGGATCATAATGTGTAACTTTCCTGATTGGGGTGTTTCTGGAAAATATAGCAATATATATATCCTAAATTTGGCACATTAGAGGAATTGTTCATGACAGCTGTATACATGTGTATGACATTCTCACATCAAATCTTTTATAAATATTATTATTATACAGTATTTATAAAGCGCCAATAGTTCGCTCAGCGCTGTACATTACAAAGGGGGACAGAACATGTGACAGAACAATACCAATACAATGCAAAACAAGAGACCCCTAAGTGTTTATTTTTGTATTTAGTATAGTGACCAGTTTACTTTGTCACTGAAACATTAAACATCTTTGGTGACAGTTCTGTTTGTTCACTTCTTCTCACCTTTGAATTTTCAGGAATGCAGCTGATGACTGAGTGATCCAGAAAAGTTTGAGAAAAAAAGCTAACTGGAAGAGGAACTTCTATCATGGATGAGACAGAGAGACATATGCTCACTAAACTTTTTCAGATCAGACAAATCTTGGAAGAGACACCAGGTAAGTCCCAGTAGTATTTTTTTGAAGATTATGGCTATTAACTGTTTTAGAGAAGAAGGTGGGTGCAGGGAACATTTTTTCTCTAATTCAATCATGATGGGTTGAAGGGTCCCTGCCCAGCTCAGCTGTTCTAAATAAAGCACCACATCACATCTTGAGTACCCACCAGAAGAGAGCCTTGTTTCACGTGAGCAGCCTTCCCAGAACACGTAGATTCATCAAACGATTAAGGTCACTTCATTTCTTTAAACAAACAAGTGTTAAAGTCTTAGTATCTCTTAAATATTTGGTGTGAGTGGTATTGGTTCTCAAAGGGCCAATGAGTCAAGCCAAAAGAACAAAATAAAGACCCATTGGTAGGTTCTGAGTGTCCTCTAAAGAACAAAAAGATAAGAGCTAGCAGAGCCCTTAAAGATGTGGTGTTTCTATGTTTTGTAGTTGTTGGATTAAAACCAAAAATATAGATGTTAGAAAGAGAAAAAGAAAAAAATATCTTACAGCTGGTGAGGTTATAGCTACCCCACCACTTCATGATTGCAGGTGAAGACAACCCTGTCTCCGGGTAGGATGAGCTCAGCCACTCTTGGTGCCTTAGGGTTCCGATCCTGAGTCCTCTGGGAAGCGACTGGTAAGGATTCTTGTGTAGGAGAAGGACAAAAGGCCTGTCGGTGATTCGATCAGCAGAGTGTGTAGTGGGATTGTGGTGTGTCTACAGATGGATCAGAGTCGTGATGTTGGACGAATAACAAAGAACTTTATTTCACCGAAAATATGCATTTTGTGGCTCACAAAAGTTTTAACTTTCTGGTTTCAGGATTTCTGGGGTGTTTTTTCACACGAATAAAGTTCTTTGCTATTCATCCAACATCACAACTCTGATCCATCTATAGACACACCACAATTCCTTTACACACTATAATGGGTGTCTCTGCTGACCAGATCACTGATAGGCCTTTTGTTACTTTCCTACCCTAGAAACCTCCTGGATGTGTATTTTTCTGGTTTTTATTCTCCAACATGGAAATTCATTTGACTTATTTGTACTTGTGATCATTGACATTGGGGAACAAAATATGGGAAAATCCAAAATTTTGGAATTGCCTTCAGTGCAGAAGATAAGAGGAAATCTTCCAACAAAGACACTTATTAAGAAGACAAATACCTAGGTAGCGAATTTCCCTTACATTGGGATATTTCTTCTGACTTCCGGTTTTGTATCTGGGGAAGGGAATGAATGAAATTGCAAGAAGGGAGGGAAAAAAGTTCCTGGTCAACTTGCCAGCCAGCTTGCCAACAACCGAAATAACACTTTTATACACTGTTGACTTGTAGGTACGTGGGTGCACTAGGACACCCTGGCTGCCATTGTGCTATATGCTGGAGGTCTGGTGCACTCCTATGCCTTTAAAAGGAGTTGGCTCCCTCAGGTCCACCTGCCCTTGATCTATCCATTAAATACATGTGCCTCTACTATGGGGGCTCTCAGAATTGCAGAGTTAGGACCATAGAATATCAGGGTGCTGTGACGTGGCTCTGTGGCTTACATATGTATTTGCAAATGTATGCTAACTAAACCCGTTTTTAACGCATACAGTTAGACAGGTTAAATCAGTTGTTGGCAAGCTGGCTGGCAAGTTGACCAGGAACTTTTTTCTCTCCCTTTTTCTTTTGACATGAGTCGCCTGTTCATTTGTCCTGGCAAAAGCCAGTTATAGACTGGGGCAGTGACCATTTTTATGCAATGAATTAAATTATCCTGAGCAGAACACAAACAACAAGAAAAAAATACTGACAGGAGTTTTAACCCTTCTCTAGTCCATCCAAGTTTAAAAGAAAATTATTGGCTATAGCTACACTTTATCAAATGGACACCTAAGTGGCCTGGACCTCAAAAAACATTCTTAAAGGGACTGAAAAAAATGGTTATTCTGTAAACTGACATCTGTTCTGTGGATATGTTCTTTATATCTTGTTGACATTGAAATGTTTTAGTTCTAAAAAACATTACTTTGTTTAATTTACTTTGGTTCATTGCAAATGGTGTGTTGTATTCTCTACCAGGACCTTTATGTTCACTTGGCCAACAAGTTCAGGATGGAAGATCAATTAACAAGGTAAAATATTCTCAACTCAATTGCCCAAAAAGAAGTATCACCCAACTCAATACCATCTCTGTTCTCCAGGTATACTGTATGTGTTGATGTTTCTGTAACTCGCCATAAGAGTAAATGTTCAGGTCTCCCTCTATATAAGCTCATGTGGCCTTTTGGATCCTGCATCAAGAGGGAAGTAACAAAATAATCACCCCCTTGTTCAGGGTATTAGCCTGGGGATTACAATTGTTGGGTTCATCTGCACCACCCCACCATCGACTGTAAAACATCATGAAGAAATTAGTGGTGGGGTTTTTTTTGCACGGTAGAGGAAGGGGCTATATGCATGTAGTCTTGTTGCTTGGGCAATAATACCCTGCAAGCCTGATTTCTTGGCTCAGTATTGTTTAGGGCCTTTGTTTTATAGTTTGTTTAAAATTAAAACAAAAAATAAATTATAGAAAGTTTGGGGGATTTGCTGATATCTACTGCTAGAAAACAGTTTGACCGACAAATCTGAAAAATCTGATGCATTGATTGGCTCATTTCTGCTACTGACGTTGATTAGACTTTAGAATTTTGTGAATTTAATGCTTGAGAGTTGTGGAAACATGACCCTGCTATGAGGATACAAATGTTATATCAGCTCAGAGTCACTCCTCTGTCACACATGTGGGGAGGAACTACATGTATCATTTTCCAGTCATGCTAATGCTAACCAAAATGTATAATGGATCAGATTAATTCCAACCCAGCTCCACAGTAGCCAGTATAAGCGGGCAATATTTCAAAAAGGTCTGTTTCTTGACTTTCTAATGTGAAATTTCATGAAATATCAGATTACTCCAGTCTTATTACATTTTAATTTTCACAGTAGGCTAATAAAACAATTTTATTCAAAAGTGTTTTCTCTTTTTGTGTGGAGCAGAACTGATCCACCACTTCACATTTCTTAAGAATTTCCAAGACTACTTCAGGGAATTTTCTCCCTCTTTCATCTTATCTTCTCCTACCTTATCTTATGTAAATTCCTGCCTACACAGTTTCTTCTAAATTTCAAGATAAACCATTTGGAGAAAAACAGTTTCCTTATTGACGGTCCTCTAAAAAAAAGTTCTAGTTACCTGCTCGTCATGTTAATGCTCTGGCTTCAGTACCTTCTGAGTTACTGTTCCAGATCAAGAGTTCTGATTTCACTCACTACATAAACATTTTTGGTCGATGATTTAGAAAAAGTCTAAAGATAGAGAATGAATATGATAGCCAGGTAGCTAGAATTCATAGATGGAAGTCAATTAATTTCTCTACAACATATGTATGTCCGACCTTGTACAAGTGGACCCCCTTCCAATGCATCACATCTCAAATATTTAGGGACATATTAGAGAGTTTTTTTATGCATTTTTGTTTTGATTTTGGGCAGCACAGTGGTTAAATGATTAGCACTTCCACCTGGCAGTACTAGAGTCATTGGTTTGAATCCCCACCACGGCACCACCTGCCTGGAGTTTGCATGTTCTCCCTGTGCCTGTGTGGGTTTCCTCCAGGTACTCTGTTTTCCTCCCACACTCCAAAAGACATGCTGGTAGGTGAATTGATTCCTGTCTAAATTGTCCCTAGTATGTGTATGTATGAATGTGAGTTAGGGCCCTTAGATTGTACGCCCCTTGAAGGTTAGGGACTGATGTGAATGTACAATATATATGTAAAGCGCTGCGTAAAATTGACAGCGCTATAGAAGTACCTGTAATAAATAAATACATTTAATAGTCATATTGTTCTTGTAATATAGGTTTCCAGTACACTGACATAAACCTTTTATAGCAGAGACCAGGACACATGGTTGGGATCTTCTCCATGGAGGCCTTGGACCCTAGATGGCTGAAAGCTGTGTTGAGTTCTAGTGTTTTTAACGAAACAGTAAAGATGACCAAATATACCATCTTAAAAGACCCAAAACTAAAGGACGCAGTTTCCAGGAGCACCTTCTGCATTTTCCTTACTGATCTCTTCACCTGGAACATTACATCAAGTTTGGAAAAAAATCAAGAGTTAGGAAAATTGGGTAAGAGCCACACATTGGAAAATATTTTTTGACATTGTTTGCTACCTCCTTTGATGATATGATATACAGCATATTGCCCTGATCATGCAGTTTGGGGGCCAAGTATTCAAAGCTCATGATCACCACTGCATTGTCCTGAAAGCAGTCATTTTTTCTCCATGGATATTTTTTGATGCAGGAGGGAAGCCCCTAATAGTGGTGATTGATGATGCAGAAAACAGTGAAGGTACAAAGGAAGAACTCCTGAAGAATCTGAGTAAGGTATATGTCAAAGATCTCTTCCTGTTCAGCAATCCAGAGAAGAAACTTGCCTTGATGAAGTATACCGATGCCAATCGCCAAACAGACTTTATGCCCAGTGGTAAAGGTAGGTACCTATTTGGTGAGGGTTGTTAATGGACATATAGCTATTCTGAGCCAACAGTTCAGGACACTTGGGAATTGAGATGGATATAATATCACATCACACTATTATGCAACATTCTTGAGTCATCCCTGGGCTTTTCTATTATTTGATTCAGAAAAAATGAGGAAGGGTTGTAACAGCGCAAACACTGCAAAGTCCTGGGAAATGGTAGTATGGGGTGATGGTGGTATTAGTGGCTGCTGTATGAAGAGCATAGGATTCCGTGTGGCACTGAGGGCAAGGCTTCCAAATAGGCTGTAGCAACTTCTGTAGATGAGAAAAA